>NW_026047534.1:0-97319 GCF_023864345.2 Schistocerca serialis cubense | reverse complement strand
TGGCGAGCTGGCCAAGCACGCCGTGAGCGAGGGCACGAAGGCGGTGACCAAGTACACGAGCTCCAAGTAAGGAGGTGGCTCTGGAATGGAAGGATGGAGAAGGCTCCTCCGTTGCGAGAGCGGCAAAACGGCCCTTTTCAGGGCCACCAACTTGCCTTTTGCGGGAAGGGCGGAATTGTTGTTGTTGTTTGTGTGGACGGCTGTGATGTATGTGTGCATTTTGATTGTGGGCGCGTCAAAGCGTGTTGCGGGGTACGGCCACGAGGTTGGTCGCCGTGGCGTGGAATGGTGGCACGCCTCGTTGGAGTGGTTTTGACCCATTGGTGTTGGGGTGTGTGTGTGTGTGTTACCTGTCTGCGAGGGGGGACAGTGCGATCGGCGACTTTTGTGTCGCCGTAACGACGGCCGTTTGCGGGTTTGTTTTTTTGCACATCATACATGGCGAGGGTGAAATGTGAAATGTTTTTGTTTGGTTGTTTTTGCCGCCCACTATTCCCTTTGCCGTACGCCGAGTTTGACAATGGTGCGACGCAACTGCAGCGTGGAGGTGTGTGAGTGACGTTGAAATGAACGTGCCATTAAGACGCATTGTTGTTGTATTGTACTGTACGTGTACGGCGACACGCACGATGATGTACCATTCGACTCTGATTTTTGATAGCCGTGTCTGACTGATTGCGTACGACGCACGCACACCGATGTCGTCATTCAAGATGCACGCGTGTCCAGTGCAGTACAGTAAGCGCGACGCTAGACGACGACGACGGCGGCGGCGGTCGTTTGTTTGGCGAATGTCTGTACACGTGTTTGTCTGTGTCCATCCGGTATGTATGTATTTGTTTGTTTGAAAGTGTTTTGTGTGTCGGTGACGTGGTCCGATCCGTCGCCCCCTGAGTAACTGTCGATCGGCGCGATAGACCGGCGTCACGCAACTGAACCGAAGTCTTGGGCACACCCGTCATACTGTTGTACACCGTCACGCTGAGAACGGTAACGAAAGGTTGACTTTGATCGGTCGAATGTCTGGGCAGAACGTGAGGAATGAGGCAAGAGTGCAAGGAGGAAAGGACAGAGGGGGGGCAAAAGAGAGAGGAAGGGAAAAAGGGGAGAAACGCATTCGTAGAGCAACGGAACGTTCCCGCGTCGGAGGCGTATTGGAGCCGCACTGAAATGCGTTTAACGGCGGCGCGGCTGCAAGTGTCTGCCGTGGTGAACGTTACCTTTGACGGCTGCATTGGGCTTTTGCCTTTGCTTTTGCTTTTGCTTTTGCTTTTGCTTTCGCTTTCGCTTTCCCGGATGTACGTAACGTTTGTTGATATGGTTCTGAGGAAGAGTGTATGACAGTGCCGTGCCGTCCATGTTCGTGTGCCCTCCCATTGTGTGTATGCTATTGTCTGTGTACTTGAATGATGTATGTAGGTGTTGGTGGACATGTTGTACCAGTGGGGGGAAATGGATCGTCGATAGTTGCCGTCACGGTCGAGATGACGCACCCTCCGTACAGAAAGGTGTCGAGAAAGTGTGTGTGTGTGTGTGTGTGCGTCCGTGAATTGGCAGTGTTTGGAGGTGGGCGTGCCCTGCATGTGGCCCGGAAGGCTGTTCGTTTGGCGGTAGTGTTGTGTGGACAGGGGAGGGGCATGCGTAACGCTGCTGGCATGGCATTTCGGGAGATGGGAGGGGGCAAACGAGGAGCGGCGGCCAAAGACGGGACGGGGAGGGGCGCGGTGTGGGTGGCTTGCGCCTGTGCTCGGCGTTGTGGTTTGTGCAAAAGAGGAGGAGAAAAACAATGAGTTGCCAGGGAGGGGAGCGGTGTTGTGTTGTGGTTGTCGTGGTGTAGCCGCAGACGCGGCTGTCAGTGAACGTGGCGAGACGGACGGATATGCGCGGAGGGGCGGGGGCGGCGCATTTCGCCGGTGCCGTGCCGTGCCTGAAAGCCGCGTGGTCGCTGTGTTGTTGGTGGCGTGGGGGCGAGGAGAGTACCGTACGGGTGTGCTTGTGCGCCGGAAATGGCACACTGCGCCTGCCCGTCTTGGAGGCTGATGGCTGTGGTGTGGAAATGGGGCGCGGTGATGTTGAAGCAGTTGAAGAACAGAAAAGAAACCAAGAAAACGGAAGGCGTGATGCGGCGGTGGTGGTGAGAGCGGGAAAAACAAAACAACAAAAAAAAAAAAAAAACAACAAAAAAAAAAGAAGGAAAAACAACAAGAAACAAAAAAGAACACAAAACGTCTATCAATATTAAAATGTAAATGGAAATGGAAATGGACCCAGGTATAACCTCCCTGCACAAATAGCAGAGAGTCCGATGATAATAAAAATGTGCCAGAAGAATGTTAACGTCCCTACAAAACAAACCCAACGATAAGATTAATGAAAGAATGAACCGTATGTAACATTGCAACAGACATAATGAAACGTGATAAATTGTATAAGGGCAGCAGCGTTGACCTTTGGCCCTGTATTCAGAATAAAAAGAGCCAAAGATCGTTACCCCAATGAAAAAGACACTGAAACACGTATGTAATGTAACATAGCAGCGATGGCGAGACATTGTAGCATCTGTGACCAGAGAGTTTGCGCTGGACCGCGCGAGTGTTGCGAGCGGTTCTCAGTCAGTCAGTCAGTCAGTCAGTCGTTGCGAGTCTGTAGCTCTGTCTAGTTGAGGGCTGTACTCTGTCAGTAGTCGTCGCGTGCAGTACGCTAATAGTCGTCATGCAGAGCGGTCGGTCAGTAGTAGCAGCCGAGTGCGGTTGTGTGATGTAGGCGGTCGGCAACACTGGTCAAGATGGTGAATAAGGTATACTGTCAATTAATATAATCATTAGATAATGAAGAATTTTATTTATTGTAATTATTCTCCAACAAGTTCCCCAATAATAATTTCTATTTCAAAAGCATTTTTCAAACATTTAATTTTTTTATTGAACTAAAGAGTTCGTTGCACTTCACATTTCATTCCACTTCTTTGAAGAAAAATGTCACTAAAATCACAAAAAAAAGAGAATATTATTATTTGCAATGCAGTTCCTCCAAGCGCTGCGCAACAACAAGAGCAGAAATGTGACATCCATTTATTCTGAGGTAAGACTTTAAATTCTGATTGTTTTGCACAGGGCCAAAGACCGATATTTCGGTTTAATTGAAGTTTCCTGTCGCTGAACGGACTTTAAATGTTGTGAAGAATTTATATTTGAGTCAGATTGCGAATTTCACATTTTTGTTGCCATTTTCAATACCTCTCATTGTGGGCGAGGTTACAATTAGCGCAATGTCCATTAGCGTCCGTAAATAACATTGTCCATTAGTTTAAAATTTGCGGGGAGGTTACAACACACACAAAAAACAAAAAAAAAAAAAAAAAAAAAAAAAAAAATTGCATTTATATCCGCCCCTCAATTGTAGATACCCCTTACACAGCTGTGTGCAATGAATGAGTGCTGGCTGGTAATTAATTGCACTCCTTGGAGGGAAATGCCATAGGAAGTAGTCTTTAAAAAGTGAATGTTTTTCGTTAAAAGACAAGAGTTACTTTAGAAAAAAGTAATAGTGGGGCTTTTGTTTGTTGTTGAACAAAATAAGTACAATGAACATACGTTATCAGATTTGCGCAATGCAGCTTCACACTACCTTTTGATTATAACACAATATACTATACATCGTCCCGAACCGTGACCAGAGTCGCGAGACGAGCAGAGCACGCCGCCGACGCCCGCTCAGTACAACCGTCCACCCGCTACTACTGTCGACCGACTACTACCTCTCCCGACTCGCGCTACAATATATATAACAACTGTTCCTGGCGACCCGGTGCGTGCCACTACTGTCGTCTGGCGCGGTCCAAGCGCCGACTAGCAACGATAAATAACTCTCTGGTCAGACAGAGATGCTGTCATGCCTCGCCATCGCTCTGGTAATGAATACGTAGGTGTTGCAGCGTGCGTACCACCGGAACACGCAGTGGCGGAGCCAAAGACTGTGTTGTCGAGGTCGAGTGCGAGCGGGAAGAGAGGCAGCGCCGGCACGGAGATGCAAGCGAGCGCGAGACGCACGGGGGCTGCGGCGTGGCGCGTTTGCGGTCGGCGCCTTTGGTGGCAACGGCCGGGACAAGCAGCGGTGTATGGTGTGGTGCGGGGCGGACAGGGGCGGCGCGACGACGGCATGGGGGCGAAAACGGGACGGGGGACGGCGGATGTTGAGAGGCGTCACGCGCGGACAGGACACAGACACAGAGAGACACACAGATTGGAAAGGGAGGGTGCGCGGTAGTAGTTGGGAATGTGCGTACCGTGCGGGATGGGAGTGGGCGAGGAACACGGTCGTGGCCCCTGTTTTGGGTGCGTGTGGTGACGTCGGTGTGTTGTGGGAAGGGAAGGTGCTGTGGCGGCGGCGCGTAATGGGCGTAGGCCGAAAAGAGAAAGGAACGTGGGCAGTGTGTTGGCAAGCGTCGGTTCGACTGCGACGTTGATGGGCAGGGCAGGGCAAGGTTAATGGTGGTAGGAGTAGGCTTGTGGGCGCAAAAAATCTGCCGCTGCAGGCGGTGCCGTAACCGCCATGGCTGGAAGGAGAGAGGGCCAAAGAAAGAAAGAAAGAAGAAAACAAAAAAAAAAAAAAAAGGAGGGGGGGGGGGGCGAAAGTGGAGAGGCGGTGGTGTGAGAAGGGCGGGGGCGGAAGGAAGGCAGGAAGGACAAGAGGCGAGGCGACGGCTTGCTTTGTGTACCGGTCGGTCTCTGGCTATGCTTCGTTTTCTGCAGCAGGGTCGGTGCGCGGCGTGGCTCGCAGCAGTGGGAACGCCTGGCGGCTGGACGGCCAGCAATGCGGTTGGATGGGCGGCCACAGCACCGCACCTGTGCCCGAGGAGGAGACGCTGGCGGCGGGCCCTGAGGTGAGGCCGGCTCGGCTGGGGCTGTGGATGTGTAGGTGTGCGCCGCTGCTGCAACAACGAGTAAAAACGCGAGAAGAAGGGGTGGCGGTAGAGAGGGAGAAAAAAAAAAAAAAAAGGTCGTTGTTGTGTTGATGCGCAGGCAGACGCGTACAGAGAGACGAGCCCGGTCTGCAGCAGGGTGTGGCCGTGCCGAGTGCAGAGCAGCGGCGGCCCGGTTCGGTTCGGTTCGGCCCGGCCCGGCGGGCCGCGCTGTTGTCGCGGACGTGAGCGCCCCCTGGCGGGTGGCCGGAGGCGGCGCGGCGTGTTGGACGTGTGGCTGGTGGCAGTGCACAATTTGCGAGTGGCTGGCGGTGTGGTGTGGCGGTTGGCGCGTCGGGCGGCGGAGAGAGAGAGGGAGGAGAGGTATGTGTTGCGGGCGCCCTTTGCTGCGCTGCGTCGTTGCGTGTGCCGTACAGGGCGGGCGCTTGTCGACTGTGTGGGCGGTGTGGCGAATTGGCGTGAAACGGCTGCCGAGAGGTGTGTGGTAGCGAGCCGGTCGGTGTCAGTGCGAAGGGGAATGTGCGTGCGTTTGGCGGTTTCGGTGTGCTTTTTGCGGCGTGAGAGTGGGAATTAGTGGGGCCGGCTGTTGTGTTGGTTCCTTGTGTCTTGTGTCGCGTAGCTTGATGGCAACGTGGAAGGACGCCGGTTTCGTTTCGAGCCTTGCGTGTGGTTGTCGACGTTGACTGGTTGGCGTGTGCCGATGCACGTGCATGTGTGGGTCGCGAGTGCGTTTTTGGCTGGCTGTGTGTGTGTGTGTGTGTGTGTGTGTGTGTGTGTTTTGGGGGGGAAGGGGGAGGCGGTGGTGGAAGTGCAGTCGTTGCCACGGGCGTCGTCGGGTGGGGCTGGGGCTGTGCGTCGTGGCGGAAAGGTGGTAGGTTGCGGGAAGCGAGCCCGTCGTTGACGGTGTCGCGTGAGTTGTGAATCGAGTGGGGCGCGGGGCGCGGGACAGGAGCAGCGTGCCGCTGCGTCGTGGTCGTCAGCAGAGGCTGTGCGTGTGCTTGTCCTTTTTGTGGGCGGTTCGTGCGAGGCGTTTTTGTTTTGTGTTGCCCTAGTTGTTAGTTTATTTTGTTTGTGTTTGTTATTTTGAGACGACGACTGGTTGGTGGCGTGCGCGCGAAGTGGCGGTGTGCGCTTCCCGTGTCGTTTGTGTTGTTTTGTTTTTGTGTGTTTTTTTTGTGTTTTGCACTGGGCCCCGGGTGGGTGGGTGGGTGGGTGCGTGTGTGTCGATTGCCGGCTGGCGAAAGGTGCGCCATCGGCGGGGTGGGTCGCCGGCACAAGTAGAGGCGGCGGCGTTGTTGCTGTTGTTGTGTGGTGTTTGTTTTGTTCGGCTGTGTCGGCGAGCTGTGTTGCGGTGCGTGTGAATGGTGGTGCAAAAGTGCTGGCGTTGGGGCTGCGGCTGCGACGGCGGCGAGCCGCGGGCGCGCATGATAGTGATGTTGTGAACAGCGGCTGTGTACGGTAGTGGTGTTGTTGTAGCACGACGTGCATCCGGGCCGGCGCGGAAAGCGCAGTTGCGGGCGGTTGCCCTTCGGTGCCAGCCATGTCGCGTGAGCGGCGGGTTGCTCTGGTGTCGACACGTGGTGCTCTGGGTTGTTGTGTGGTGCCCTTTGGCCGGTGGGGGTGGTTCGCGTGTGTCTGGTTCGCGCTCGGTATCTGGTCGTGGTCGTGCTGCTCCCCCGTCTGTCGGCGGTTTTCGACGTCGTCTGTACGTTTTTGTTCGTTTGCGGCGTGCCTGCCGACGTCGTCCCGTCGCGACCTTTCAACCGAAAGTGTGGCGCCCGAAGGTGAACGAACGTAACCCTGACCTCGGCGCTTTACGCTGAGCCGAGCGAACCGAACCTAACCCGTGGTGTGGCGAGGTGAGCTCAGCCTGTGAGCCCCTAACGTCTACGTAAGGTAAGCTGTCCGGCTCACGCCTCACGTTTGAACGCTTTTTTTTTTTTTTTTAACCTACGTTTGACGCTTCTTAACCTAGCACTGACCCCTTAACCTAACGTGTAACCTAACCTAACCTAGCCTGTGACGCCTGACGTGTTTGAATGCTTAACCTAAGTTTGACGCTTAACCTAACCCAAGTCCCCTTAACCTAACCCACGTCCACCTAACCTAACCTAACCTAACCTAACCTAGACGTGTAAACGTAATGTGTAACGCGTAACGTGTAAGGTCGGCTGTCGTGTGTGCTGACGGCAGATTGGGTTGGTCTGTAGATTCGGATTGCGGTTTGCCTCGGTCGAGGGGTTGGGTCGGAAGCGGCGAGGGGCGGCGGCGCCTGTTGCGCAGGCGGCGTCCGTTTGCGGCGGGCAATTGTTGAAGAAACGGCTGTGAATGTTGGCGGGCGAGAGGAGGAGGACGGCGCGCGATGTGGCCCGACGGCTGCGGGCCGATCGGGAAACGGCGGGAGGGCGACGGAAGGCGATGGGGCGGCGGAGGCGCGTTTGCACGGCCGTCATCGCCGCACGCCTCGGCTTGTGTGGCTGTGGCGCCGGCCGCGCTGGCCGGGCTGCCGCGGCGACGGTGTGGGAGTTTTGCCGAAGGTTTGGCCATTGTGGCGGGTCGTCGGCTGGGGCTGTGGGGGCGGCATTTGGGCGGGGGCGGCGATTCTCGGCGGGCCGACCCAGGCTGTAGCGCGCGGTAGCTGCAGTTTGGCCGTGGTTTGCGGCGCTGCCGTGGCGACTGGTTGGCGACTGTGGTGTGGCTGTGTGTAGCCCCATCCTCGGTGGTTTGAAAGGCGCGGGCGGTTGTGGCGCAGGTTTGGGGCTGCTCCGCACAGGCTGTCGGACGTTGGGCGGTAGCAAGCGCGGGAGGCGCGGCGCGGCGGCGCGCAGAGTGGCGGCCGCTCTCTCGGCCGTCCGCGCCCGCCCGCGACACTGGCTGGGCCTTGTGATTCTCTGCTCTGCTGCTGTGCTGTGCTTGCGTGCCTGCCTGCCGTCCCGCTCGCTCTCGCTCTCGCTGTGTGTTACGCGCGTCGTCGAAATGGCAGATCAGGCGGCTACGAACGAGACTGCTGCGGCACCCGCCGCCACCGGCACTACGAAGAAGGCCAAGTCTGCGTCGTCTGCGAAGAAGCCGCGCGCCAAGCCTGCGCACCCGCGCACCTCTGAGATGGTGACGGCCGCCATCAAGAGTCTGAAGGAGCGCGGCGGGTCGTCGCTGCAGGCGATCAAGAAGTACATAGCCGCGCACTACAAGCTGGACGCGGAGAAGCTGGCGCCGTTTATCAAGAAGTACCTCAAGTCGGCCGTCGTGGCGGGCGAGCTGGTGCAGACGAAGGGGAAGGGCGCGTCCGGCTCGTTCAAGCTTGCCGGCGCCGGCGGCGGGGGGGCGGCCGAGGGCGGCAAGGCTCGTGCTGGCGGTGCCAAGAAGAAGCGCGCCGCTCCGGCCAGCAAGGAGAAGAAGGGCGCCCGTGCGGCCGGCGCAAAGAAGGCTGGTGGCGTGAAGGCGGCGACCGGTCGGAAGGCGGGCGCCGCCAAGAAGGCGTCTGCGGCGTCGGCCGCTCCCGCGGGTGCGAAGAAGGCGGCTGCGGCCAAGCCGGCCAAGGCCAAGTCGCCGTCGAAGGCGAAGAAGGCCGCCAAGGTTCCGACGAAGAAGCCGAAGGCGCCGCGCCCGAAGAAGGCGACGACGCCGTCTAAGGCGAAGGCTTCGCCCAAGAAGAAGAAGTAGAGTAGAGGAGAAAGAGATGGGAGAAAGGAAGGGTTTGGCGCTTGACTCCGTCGTCCCCACCCCCCGTCGTCGTCTAGTGGCGCGCAAGAGACGCGCGGCCCAAAACGGCCCTTCTCAGGGCCATCAAAGCACGTCGGGGAAGGTTTTGATTGTCGTGTAGCGTCTGGTGTGGGTGTCTGTCTGTCTGGCGTTTCTGTATGCCCGTGGGGATGCTGTTTGCGTGCCGTGGTGGTTGGATTGCGGGGGTCGGTGGCGGGTGTGGGCGGCGGTAGCGGTAAGCGGTGTTGTTGTTGTTGTTGTTGTTGTCGTGGTTGATTGTCGCCGTGTTTGTGGCGGCGGCCGACGGTTGGTTTTCTGTCACGTTGTTTTGTTTGAATACGTTGGTTGGCTTGCCTGCGTTCGTTCTTCTCGGATGTCTGTCTTGTCGAGTCGTGTCTGGTCTTTGTTTTGTTTCTTTGTGTGTGTGTGTTATGTTTTGCAACGGGGGGCACGTTGAGATGTGGAAGGAGTCGGCGGGGGATTTCGGTGGCGTGTAGAGCGAGCGAGCGCGCCTGCCTGGCCGTTGGCCGTCGGAGTTGGAGTGCGGGTTTTTTTTGTTTTCGAAACGAAAGCGGCGGCCGGCCAGCCACCCGTGCGGTGTGACGTCGGCCGTTGGGTATTGTGCGCTTTGAGCGCCGGGGAGGGATGATGTGTGATTGTTGCGCGCTGCTAGCAGGCAGGCAGAGTGAGCGGGTGTGGCGGACGGACGGGAAGTGGTGGTTTTTGTTTTTGGGTTGCGGGGCGAGAGGCAGGCGACCGACAAAGTTTGCTCGCGACGGAGAGATGTTAGTGGCCCTGAAAAGGGCCGTTTTTGTTTGTGCGGTGCGGTGCGGTGCGGTGCCGCGGGTGCTCCGGGTGAACAGAGCAGTGTCGTCCGCATAAAGGGCCAACTCTACTCCGTTCACTCGCGGAGCGTCGGCGGTGAAGAGCGAGTAGAGTATGGGGCCTAGTACCGATCCCTGCGGTACGCCGGCACGTATGGGTCTGTTTGTGGACCTTCCCTGTTCTGCCCGGACGTGGAATGTCCTGCCAGATAAGTAGGACCTGAGAAGCACTCCGTGCGACGTCGGTACCCCGAGTACAAACAACTTGTAGACGAGGCCGTCATGCCACACGGAGTCGAAGGCGCGTGAGACGTCCAGGAATACCGCCCCAAGGTATTCCCTCGTCTCCAGCGCCCTCATAGCTGGTTCCACGAGGCGGAGCAGCTGGTGGGTCGTGGAGTGACCTCCACGAAAACCAAACTGTTCGTCTGGCAGTATGTCTTCCTGGTCCACGTGTTGTAGAAGTCGCCGCACGTAAAGTCTCTCGAAAACCTTCGAGAGACATGGGAGGAGGCTGATGGGTCTGTAGCTGGATGGCGACCGGGGGTCCTTGTCCTGCTTCGGGATGGCCACCACCTCGGCATGTTTCCACACCGAGGGGTAGACACCCGAGGCCAGGATTTCGTTAAAGACTGTGGCCAGGTATTGCTCGTACTCCTGAGGAAGATTCCTAAGGAGTGAGTTCGGGATGCCGTCGATGCCACCTGCCCTCCGGGCGTTGAGCGATCGGAGTTGCAATGCGACTTCTTCGGCGGTGATGGGGTCTATGCTGTCACCCTCCTCTCGTGCGACGAGGAAGACTGGGAGACGTTCTTCCACTAGACGGACGTGGGCCACGTCGATGTCTTCTACCACGGGTCGGAAGTTTGCCTCGAAGGTGTCCGCTAGGACACTTGCCTTGGCGTCCGGCTCGCAGTAGTGGTCCTGACCGAGTTTCAGGGGAGGAATGCGCTGCCTGCGGCGCAGAAAACCTCTCACGACTCGCCATGCACTGCCGTCATCTGGGTCGAGGGACTCGACAAGGTCGGCCCATGCTTGGTTGCGGTGTTCGCGGACGGCCGCAGTGATGGCACGACGCATGCGGTTTACGCGGCGTTTCGTTCCTGGCTGTCGCGTTATTTGCCACTCACGGAAAAGATGGTTCTTCGCCACTATAAGCTCCCGTATTGCTTGCGGGAGGCGTCGCGACCTGTCTTGCGGCTGACGTGTGCGACCAGGTGTGGCAGTCTCTGCAGCTCGCAGGAGCGCCTGATTTAGGGAGGTGATGGCGGCTTCCGCCCCCACCTCCTCCGGATCAGGGGCATCTGTGAGGTACTCCCGTACCTCGGTTTGGAAGTGCTCGACGTTGATATTTTTGAAGGATGGACGACCGGCCCGCACCGCCGCGCCGACGACGTCTATGTCAAAGATCACCGGCAAGTGATCTGATGACAGAGCCGTCCTCGTCTCGGCAGTCGTAAACCGATCGACCCCCCTCAGTATAGCAACGTCGAGAACGTCTGGTTGTCCGCGCACTGGGATGTGGGTTGGGTCGTAGGGCCCTAGAATGATGGCGCCGTGTCTGAGGGCGGCGCGTTCAAGTCGGCGCCCGCTGACATTTGTGAGGCGGGAGTTCCAGTGGGCGGACTTTGCGTTAAAGTCCCCCCCAATGAACAGCCTCCCCTCCATGTCCAGTAGGGTGTCGAAATCGGCCTCTTGCAGAACACCCCGCGGCGGCCGGTATGCCGCCACGAAGGTGATCTTGCCGACAGACGTGTTGACGGTCACGCCGGTGGCTTCAACGTGCTCGAGTTGTGGCAGTTGCACCGGGTAGTGCCGCAAGGACGACCTAACATACGCCGCCGTTCCGCCGCCGTGGGTCGGCCGGTCGGTGCGGTAGCAGCTGTAGTTTGCGACCCTGACGTGCACACCGGGTTTTAGGAATGTTTCACAGACGAGGCAGATGTCTACTGCCTCGCTGTATAGAAATTCCCTAAATTCACCCTGCTGCGGTATAAGACTGTTTGCGTTAAAAACGCAAATAGTCAGGCCATGGGTATGGTCGTTATCCATGACTGGGTGGCTGGGCGATGGCCTGGAGGGCCGTCGCAGCTGCGGAGACTAGACTGGGTAGTTGTGTCATGATTCTGTTTAATGTTTGCAGTAGCGTCTGCAGATCATCACTGATAGCGCTCGCGGCCGCGGGGGCGGGTGGCGCTGGGGCTGTACTAGGCTGGCACTGTTTTGCGACGGGTGTCTGCGCAGCAGGGGCAGCCTGTCCACTTTCGGCGCGGGTCGGGGGGGGCGGTGGGAGTAGCCCAGCAGCACTGGGTTCCGGCTGTGTGTTGGTAGGTGGTTGCAGGTTGCGGGCGGGTAGGCGGCGTTCACCGCGAGGCGGGGCCTGCTGTTCAGCAGCCCGTCTCCCGGCAACGGACGCAAAACTGACTCCTGGCTGCACTTTTTTGGCAGCCTTGCCACGCTTGCGGGATTTGAATGCGTTACAGCCCCTGTAGCTAGCAACATGCGGCTCACTGCAGTTGCAGCATTTGGGCTGTTCGTCGCGCTTTTTTGCGCAGTCACGGCTTTGGTGTGCACCTGCACACTTTACGCAACGCGCGGGCATGGTGCAGTTGTGTGCAACATGGTCTAGGCCTTGGCAGGAGTAACACTGGAGCCTCTTGCCTTTGGCCTTGAGTAGTTCGACTGAAACGTCGATGTCCGCAATTTTGTCGAGTTGGAAGATTTTCCTGTTGTCCTCGTTGTCCACTAGGACGACAAGGAACAACGGCATCTTTTTGTGCGTACGCGGCGATGTCATTAATTCTACCGTGCGCGCGGAAAAACCCGACTCCGCGAGTTCTTGTTTAAGGTGGGTAGGGTCCATCTTGATTGGCAGGTGACGTATAACCACCTTTAGTAGCTTCAGGGACTCGGTGTTGTGGGTATAGCAATGGAGTCCCTGATCCCTAACGAGATCCATGAGCTTTTTGTGCTCATCTATGGATGTTGGGAGGACCTTGTAGACGTTATTCGATTGGACTTTGAACGACTTTACTTCCACCACTTCTTTAATCATGCGGCGGAGGTCCATGAACTCGTCGTCCCACGTCACGATTACTGGAGGGGGGCGTGTCTGTTTACGTGCTGGGGCGGCGGGTTCCGCTTCCATGACAACTTCGGTTGCCTCTGCGAACCGATTTGATGTGGCTGGCGGTGGGGCGAGCACCTTCTCAAGCCTTTTGGGCTTGGCAGTGTGCCGCCGGTTTGGTACGGTAAAACCGTCTTCCTCGGCTGTAGGGGGCGCTGTGGGTGCGTCTGCAGCAGCAGCCTTCTTTTTTGTTTGGCGCCCTTCAGGCGCGGTTGCTGCAGTTTGTTCCTCGGAGTCGGAGGTGGCTGGTCGTTTCCGTGATGCCTGTTGCGCATCCATCGGCATTTCTGCCGATAGAAGTGTCCCCAGGTTGGCTTCAGGAATTTCTAGTAGAACTGGCGCTGTTGGGTGCCGTGTTGGGTTTGGGTGGTCGCTGTCAGTCAGTCCCTGCACGGCGAGGACGGGCGCACTAGCGGCTTCTTCACTGGAATTGTCCGTTGGGGCGATCAGCAGAGCACTGGCTTCTTGAGTAGCCACGTCTGGTGACGCAACACCACTCGGGGCCGCCTCCGCCGGGGCAGCAGCGTCTTGGGTTGCTACACCCGGCAGGACTCCCGGCGGAACAATCACCTCTTCTAAGGCCGAGCGCGGCAGTCCACTCAGCAGATAGGAAGCCTCTGTTGGCGGCAGCTGTGCCAGGGCGGCGCTTAATTCGTGGCGCACGAAAAGTTTGTACGCCTTTTCCGCGGCCTCTTTTTCTGCGGGTGTTGTTGGCTTTGCTGCGCGATTCATAATCACGAACAGCTCAACTGCAGAGATGGGGTGGTAGCCTGAGGGGGCGCAAGAAGCGCCGACCGTGGACGCGGTACCGCTGTAGGTGGGTGGTGTGGCGGATGCTGCCGCCGACAGAGTGCGATCTGTCGGGACAACATCCTCTTTGGCGGTTAGGCAGCTATTATTTGGGTCCATGGGGCACCTGTAATTGAGAAAGAAAAGATGTAGGTATCTAACTCTAGTGATCGCGGACTGGTCCCACGTGAAGGGGGTCCTGGATCACAGCGTGCCCTATCGTTCCCTAGGCGTGACGCAAATCGATTCCTGAATCGATTTGTGCCACAGCCAGTAGCAGATAACACGACAATTTTGCCGCTAACAAACCCGCGTGCGAGTAGTCAGCAGGAGAGACAAGCTTTTGCTTTTGCCACGCGGGCGCCGTTGACCAACGCACCTTAACAAAGGCGCGCAGACAAAGACGCGCGAGAACAATAGCGCGAGCGAGACAATAGCAGCTGCGGTGAGCCAGAGCGTCCTCTCGCTACGGCGGCTCAGCGCAGTCTCTCTCTTCTTCTGCCGGCGCGCCTCCGTGCTGCGCTTATATGCCCTCGGTTGCGCGTGGTGGGGGGAGGGCGGGCCAGAGTCTATATAGGGGGGCGGCGGGCGCGCTGGGCGCAGACCGTAGCCGACTCGCCAGCCGCTGCAGCTGCTGTTTGTGCACGTTTTGCTTTGCCCGAGGAAGGAAGGATGACAGGCCGCGGCAAGGGAGGAAAGGGGCTCGGCAAGGGTGGCGCCAAGCGGCACCGCAAGGTGTTGCGCGACAACATCCAGGGCATCACGAAGCCCGCCATCCGCCGCCTGGCTCGCAGGGGCGGCGTGAAGCGCATCTCTGGTCTGATCTACGAGGAGACCCGCGGGGTGCTGAAGGTGTTCCTGGAGAACGTGATCCGCGACGCGGTGACGTACACTGAGCACGCCAAGCGCAAGACTGTGACGGCCATGGACGTGGTGTACGCCCTGAAGAGGCAGGGGCGCACCCTGTACGGTTTCGGCGGTTAGGCTGCGTCGCAGCGGGCGCTGGCCTTCCCGCGGCCGTGCTTGTGGGTGGGAGAGACTAGAAAACGGCCCTTTTCAGGGCCACCACACTGTTCGGAAGTTGAAAAGTGCGAAAGAGTCTGTGTTGTTGTTGCTGCGTGTGTGCGCTGTGTTGTTTGTTTCTTTCCGTTTGAGCGACGTGATGTGGCTGGGAGGGGAGAAGGAAAGGAAACGTGTCATGTGGCTGGCTGGCTGTGTGTGTGTGAGAGTGGAGCTGCTTCGTTTGTGTTTGTTATTGTGTGTCTTTGTATCGATCGCGATGGAGATGGCGGGCTGTGTGTTGTTGTGCGAGAGGCGGTGATTATTTGCTTGCGTGGTTTGGCTCTGTGTGTTAGGCGTGTGGGCATAGGCGGCCGGATCAGCTGTTTCGTTCGTGTCGACGGCCGTTGCGGCGCGCGGGAGTGGAGGGCGGTGTGTCGACACGCCTCCCTTTAACAATGGTCATTATTGCTGCCGTTGTCGTTTGGAAGGCGACTGCGACCGTGCAAAATGTGTGTGTGTGTGTGTGTTGGGCCACACGGGCTGTGTGGACGACAAGATGGCGGACGTGCGCCGGCGGCGGCTGTGCTGTGAAAGTGCAAAGTTAAAAACAAAACAAGGTGCGGCGAGGACGACTGAAATTTTGCTTTGGACGTAGGTTTGTGTGGTGGCCCTGAAAAGGGCCGATTGTTGTGGGCCGAGCCGAGCCGGCAAAGCGCGTTGCGTGCAGGGGAGCACGCGGCGCTGCGATTGCCTGGCCTCCTTTAGGCCTTCTTCTCGGTCTTCTTTGGCAGCAGGACGGCCTGGATGTTGGGCAGGACACCACCCTGTGCGATGGTGACGCCCGACAGGAGCTTGTTGAGCTCCTCGTCGTTGCGGATGGCAAGCTGCAGGTGGCGCGGGATGATGCGCGTCTTCTTGTTGTCGCGGGCCGCGTTTCCGGCCAGCTCGAGCACCTCAGCCGCGAGGTACTCCATGACGGCGGCGAGGTAGACGGGCGCCCCGGCGCCGACGCGCTCTGCGTAGTTTCCCTTGCGCAGGAGGCGGTGGATTCTGCCGACCGGGAACTGGAGCCCAGCCCTGCTTGAGCGGGACTTTGACTTGCCCTTGACTTTGCCTCCCTTTCCGCGTCCGGACATGGCGATTGGGCTAGCGACGGTGCACACGAAACGGAAACGAAAACGACCGGTGCGAGCGGCAGCGAGTCGAGCAGCGGAGTGCGTGCCGGCGCAGCAGGGGTGGGGGTGCTTTATGGGCTCGGGTGCGGCGGCCGGTTGCGCGCGCGCCCCATTGGTCGGCGGCCGCAACAGGGCGAGCTGGTAAAGGTGCGGCGGCGGCTGGCGGCGGGTGCCACTGTGTGGGGAGACGCTGACTAGAGCGGAGCGCTTGCTACTGGTGTTGCTGCTGCCGTACGTTCGTTCGAGATGCCGCCCAAGACTAGCGGGAAGGCCGCCAAGAAGGCTGGCAAGGCGCAGAAGAACATTTCGAAGGGCGACAAGAAGAAGAAGCGCAAGAGGAAGGAGAGCTATGCCATCTACATCTACAAGGTGCTGAAGCAGGTGCACCCTGACACGGGCATCTCGTCGAAGGCGATGAGCATCATGAACAGCTTCGTGAACGACATTTTCGAGCGCATTGCGGCCGAGGCTTCTCGCCTGGCGCACTACAACAAGCGCTCGACCATCACGTCCCGCGAGATCCAGACCGCTGTGCGGCTGTTGCTGCCTGGCGAGCTGGCCAAGCACGCCGTGAGCGAGGGCACGAAGGCGGTGACCAAGTACACGAGCTCCAAGTAAGGAGGTGGCTCTGGAATGGAAGGATGGAGAAGGCTCCTCCGTTGCGAGAGCGGCAAAACGGCCCTTTTCAGGGCCACCAACTTGCCTTTTGCGGGAAGGGCGGAATTGTTGTTGTTGTTTGTGTGGACGGCTGTGATGTATGTGTGCATTTTGATTGTGGGCGCGTCAAAGCGTGTTGCGGGGTACGGCCACGAGGTTGGTCGCCGTGGCGTGGAATGGTGGCACGCCTCGTTGGAGTGGTTTTGACCCATTGGTGTTGGGGTGTGTGTGTGTGTGTTACCTGTCTGCGAGGGGGGACAGTGCGATCGGCGACTTTTGTGTCGCCGTAACGACGGCCGTTTGCGGGTTTGTTTTTTTGCACATCATACATGGCGAGGGTGAAATGTGAAATGTTTTTGTTTGGTTGTTTTTGCCGCCCACTATTCCCTTTGCCGTACGCCGAGTTTGACAATGGTGCGACGCAACTGCAGCGTGGAGGTGTGTGAGTGACGTTGAAATGAACGTGCCATTAAGACGCATTGTTGTTGTATTGTACTGTACGTGTACGGCGACACGCACGATGATGTACCATTCGACTCTGATTTTTGATAGCCGTGTCTGACTGATTGCGTACGACGCACGCACACCGATGTCGTCATTCAAGATGCACGCGTGTCCAGTGCAGTACAGTAAGCGCGACGCTAGACGACGACGACGGCGGCGGCGGTCGTTTGTTTGGCGAATGTCTGTACACGTGTTTGTCTGTGTCCATCCGGTATGTATGTATTTGTTTGTTTGAAAGTGTTTTGTGTGTCGGTGACGTGGTCCGATCCGTCGCCCCCTGAGTAACTGTCGATCGGCGCGATAGACCGGCGTCACGCAACTGAACCGAAGTCTTGGGCACACCCGTCATACTGTTGTACACCGTCGCGCTGAGAACGGTAACGAAAGGTTGACTTTGATCGGTCGAATGTCTGGGCAGAACGTGAGGAATGAGGCAAGAGTGCAAGGAGGAAAGGACAGAGGGGGGGCAAAAGAGAGAGGAAGGGAAAAAGGGGAGAAACGCATTCGTAGAGCAACGGAACGTTCCCGCGTCGGAGGCGTATTGGAGCCGCACTGAAATGCGTTTAACGGCGGCGCGGCTGCAAGTGTCTGCCGTGGTGAACGTTACCTTTGACGGCTGCATTGGGCTTTTGCCTTTGCTTTTGCTTTTGCTTTTGCTTTTGCTTTCGCTTTCGCTTTCCCGGATGTACGTAACGTTTGTTGATATGGTTCTGAGGAAGAGTGTATGACAGTGCCGTGCCGTCCATGTTCGTGTGCCCTCCCATTGTGTGTATGCTATTGTCTGTGTACTTGAATGATGTATGTAGGTGTTGGTGGACATGTTGTACCAGTGGGGGGAAATGGATCGTCGATAGTTGCCGTCACGGTCGAGATGACGCACCCTCCGTACAGAAAGGTGTCGAGAAAGTGTGTGTGTGTGTGTGTGTGTGCGTCCGTGAATTGGCAGTGTTTGGAGGTGGGCGTGCCCTGCATGTGGCCCGGAAGGCTGTTCGTTTGGCGGTAGTGTTGTGTGGACAGGGGAGGGGCATGCGTAACGCTGCTGGCATGGCATTTCGGGAGATGGGAGGGGGCAAACGAGGAGCGGCGGCCAAAGACGGGACGGGGAGGGGCGCGGTGTGGGTGGCTTGCGCCTGTGCTCGGCGTTGTGGTTTGTGCAAAAGAGGAGGAGAAAAACAATGAGTTGCCAGGGAGGGGAGCGGTGTTGTGTTGTGGTTGTCGTGGTGTAGCCGCAGACGCGGCTGTCAGTGAACGTGGCGAGACGGACGGATATGCGCGGAGGGGCGGGGGCGGCGCATTTCGCCGGTGCCGTGCCGTGCCTGAAAGCCGCGTGGTCGCTGTGTTGTTGGTGGCGTGGGGGCGAGGAGAGTACCGTACGGGTGTGCTTGTGCGCCGGAAATGGCACACTGCGCCTGCCCGTCTTGGAGGCTGATGGCTGTGGTGTGGAAATGGGGCGCGGTGATGTTGAAGCAGTTGAAGAACAGAAAAGAAACCAAGAAAACGGAAGGCGTGATGCGGCGGTGGTGGTGAGAGCGGGAAAAACAAAACAACAAAAAAAAAAAAAAACAACAAAAAAAAAAGAAGGAAAAACAACAAGAAACAAAAAAGAACACAAAACGTCTATCAATATTAAAATGTAAATGGAAATGGAAATGGACCCAGGTATAACCTCCCTGCACAAATAGCAGAGAGTCCGATGATAATAAAAATGTGCCAGAAGAATGTTAACGTCCCTACAAAACAAACCCAACGATAAGATTAATGAAAGAATGAACCGTATGTAACATTGCAACAGACATAATGAAACGTGATAAATTGTATAAGGGCAGCAGCGTTGACCTTTGGCCCTGTATTCAGAATAAAAAGAGCCAAAGATCGTTACCCCAATGAAAAAGACACTGAAACACGTATGTAATGTAACATAGCAGCGATGGCGAGACATTGTAGCATCTGTGACCAGAGAGTTTGCGCTGGACCGCGCGAGTGTTGCGAGCGGTTCTCAGTCAGTCAGTCAGTCAGTCAGTCGTTGCGAGTCTGTAGCTCTGTCTAGTTGAGGGCTGTACTCTGTCAGTAGTCGTCGCGTGCAGTACGCTAATAGTCGTCATGCAGAGCGGTCGGTCAGTAGTAGCAGCCGAGTGCGGTTGTGTGATGTAGGCGGTCGGCAACACTGGTCAAGATGGTGAATAAGGTATACTGTCAATTAATATAATCATTAGATAATGAAGAATTTTATTTATTGTAATTATTCTCCAACAAGTTCCCCAATAATAATTTCTATTTCAAAAGCATTTTTCAAACATTTAATTTTTTTATTGAACTAAAGAGTTCGTTGCACTTCACATTTCATTCCACTTCTTTGAAGAAAAATGTCACTAAAATCACAAAAAAAAGAGAATATTATTATTTGCAATGCAGTTCCTCCAAGCGCTGCGCAACAACAAGAGCAGAAATGTGACATCCATTTATTCTGAGGTAAGACTTTAAATTCTGATTGTTTTGCACAGGGCCAAAGACCGATATTTCGGTTTAATTGAAGTTTCCTGTCGCTGAACGGACTTTAAATGTTGTGAAGAATTTATATTTGAGTCAGATTGCGAATTTCACATTTTTGTTGCCATTTTCAATACCTCTCATTGTGGGCGAGGTTACAATTAGCGCAATGTCCATTAGCGTCCGTAAATAACATTGTCCATTAGTTTAAAATTTGCGGGGAGGTTACAACACACACAAAAAACAAAAAAAAAAAAAAAAAAAAAAAAAATTGCATTTATATCCGCCCCTCAATTGTAGATACCCCTTACACAGCTGTGTGCAATGAATGAGTGCTGGCTGGTAATTAATTGCACTCCTTGGAGGGAAATGCCATAGGAAGTAGTCTTTAAAAAGTGAATGTTTTTCGTTAAAAGACAAGAGTTACTTTAGAAAAAAGTAATAGTGGGGCTTTTGTTTGTTGTTGAACAAAATAAGTACAATGAACATACGTTATCAGATTTGCGCAATGCAGCTTCACACTACCTTTTGATTATAACACAATATACTATACATCGTCCCGAACCGTGACCAGAGTCGCGAGACGAGCAGAGCACGCCGCCGACGCCCGCTCAGTACAACCGTCCACCCGCTACTACTGTCGACCGACTACTACCTCTCCCGACTCGCGCTACAATATATATAACAACTGTTCCTGGCGACCCGGTGCGTGCCACTACTGTCGTCTGGCGCGGTCCAAGCGCCGACTAGCAACGATAAATAACTCTCTGGTCAGACAGAGATGCTGTCATGCCTCGCCATCGCTCTGGTAATGAATACGTAGGTGTTGCAGCGTGCGTACCACCGGAACACGCAGTGGCGGAGCCAAAGACTGTGTTGTCGAGGTCGAGTGCGAGCGGGAAGAGAGGCAGCGCCGGCACGGAGATGCAAGCGAGCGCGAGACGCACGGGGGCTGCGGCGTGGCGCGTTTGCGGTCGGCGCCTTTGGTGGCAACGGCCGGGACAAGCAGCGGTGTATGGTGTGGTGCGGGGCGGACAGGGGCGGCGCGACGACGGCATGGGGGCGAAAACGGGACGGGGGACGGCGGATGTTGAGAGGCGTCACGCGCGGACAGGACACAGACACAGAGAGACACACAGATTGGAAAGGGAGGGTGCGCGGTAGTAGTTGGGAATGTGCGTACCGTGCGGGATGGGAGTGGGCGAGGAACACGGTCGTGGCCCCTGTTTTGGGTGCGTGTGGTGACGTCGGTGTGTTGTGGGAAGGGAAGGTGCTGTGGCGGCGGCGCGTAATGGGCGTAGGCCGAAAAGAGAAAGGAACGTGGGCAGTGTGTTGGCAAGCGTCGGTTCGACTGCGACGTTGATGGGCAGGGCAGGGCAAGGTTAATGGTGGTAGGAGTAGGCTTGTGGGCGCAAAAAATCTGCCGCTGCAGGCGGTGCCGTAACCGCCATGGCTGGAAGGAGAGAGGGCCAAAGAAAGAAAGAAAGAAGAAAACAAAAAAAACAAAAAAAAGGAGGGGGGGGGGCGAAAGTGGAGAGGCGGTGGTGTGAGAAGGGCGGGGGCGGAAGGAAGGCAGGAAGGACAAGAGGCGAGGCGACGGCTTGCTTTGTGTACCGGTCGGTCTCTGGCTATGCTTCGTTTTCTGCAGCAGGGTCGGTGCGCGGCGTGGCTCGCGGCAGTGGGAACGCCTGGCGGCTGGACGGCCAGCAATGCGGTTGGATGGGCGGCCACAGCACCGCACCTGTGCCCGAGGAGGAGACGCTGGCGGCGGGCCCTGAGGTGAGGCCGGCTCGGCTGGGGCTGTGGATGTGTAGGTGTGCGCCGCTGCTGCAACAACGAGTAAAAACGCGAGAAGAAGGGGTGGCGGTAGAGAGGGAGAAAAAAAAAAAAAAAAGGTCGTTGTTGTGTTGATGCGCAGGCAGACGCGTACAGAGAGACGAGCCCGGTCTGCAGCAGGGTGTGGCCGTGCCGAGTGCAGAGCAGCGGCGGCCCGGTTCGGTTCGGTTCGGCCCGGCCCGGCGGGCCGCGCTGTTGTCGCGGACGTGAGCGCCCCCTGGCGGGTGGCCGGAGGCGGCGCGGCGTGTTGGACGTGTGGCTGGTGGCAGTGCACAATTTGCGAGTGGCTGGCGGTGTGGTGTGGCGGTTGGCGCGTCGGGCGGCGGAGAGAGAGAGGGAGGAGAGGTATGTGTTGCGGGCGCCCTTTGCTGCGCTGCGTCGTTGCGTGTGCCGTACAGGGCGGGCGCTTGTCGACTGTGTGGGCGGTGTGGCGAATTGGCGTGAAACGGCTGCCGAGAGGTGTGTGGTAGCGAGCCGGTCGGTGTCAGTGCGAAGGGGAATGTGCGTGCGTTTGGCGGTTTCGGTGTGCTTTTTGCGGCGTGAGAGTGGGAATTAGTGGGGCCGGCTGTTGTGTTGGTTCCTTGTGTCTTGTGTCGCGTAGCTTGATGGCAGCGTGGAAGGACGCCGGTTTCGTTTCGAGCCTTGCGTGTGGTTGTCGACGTTGACTGGTTGGCGTGTGCCGATGCACGTGCATGTGTGGGTCGCGAGTGCGTTTTTGGCTGGCTGTGTGTGTGTGTGTGTGTGTGTGTGTGTGTTTTGGGGGGGAAGGGGGAGGCGGTGGTGGAAGTGCAGTCGTTGCCACGGGCGTCGTCGGGTGGGGCTGGGGCTGTGCGTCGTGGCGGAAAGGTGGTAGGTTGCGGGAAGCGAGCCCGTCGTTGACGGTGTCGCGTGAGTTGTGAATCGAGTGGGGCGCGGGGCGCGGGACAGGAGCAGCGTGCCGCTGCGTCGTGGTCGTCAGCAGAGGCTGTGCGTGTGCTTGTCCTTTTTGTGGGCGGTTCGTGCGAGGCGTTTTTGTTTTGTGTTGCCCTAGTTGTTAGTTTATTTTGTTTGTGTTTGTTATTTTGAGACGACGACTGGTTGGTGGCGTGCGCGCGAAGTGGCGGTGTGCGCTTCCCGTGTCGTTTGTGTTGTTTTGTTTTTGTGTGTTTTTTTTGTGTTTTGCACTGGGCCCCGGGTGGGTGGGTGGGTGGGTGCGTGTGTGTCGATTGCCGGCTGGCGAAAGGTGCGCCATCGGCGGGGTGGGTCGCCGGCACAAGTAGAGGCGGCGGCGTTGTTGCTGTTGTTGTGTGGTGTTTGTTTTGTTCGGCTGTGTCGGCGAGCTGTGTTGCGGTGCGTGTGAATGGTGGTGCAAAAGTGCTGGCGTTGGGGCTGCGGCTGCGACGGCGGCGAGCCGCGGGCGCGCATGATAGTGATGTTGTGAACAGCGGCTGTGTACGGTAGTGGTGTTGTTGTAGCACGACGTGCATCCGGGCCGGCGCGGAAAGCGCAGTTGCGGGCGGTTGCCCTTCGGTGCCAGCCATGTCGCGTGAGCGGCGGGTTGCTCTGGTGTCGACACGTGGTGCTCTGGGTTGTTGTGTGGTGCCCTTTGGCCGGTGGGGGTGGTTCGCGTGTGTCTGGTTCGCGCTCGGTATCTGGTCGTGGTCGTGCTGCTCCCCCGTCTGTCGGCGGTTTTCGACGTCGTCTGTACGTTTTTGTTCGTTTGCGGCGTGCCTGCCGACGTCGTCCCGTCGCGACCTTTCAACCGAAAGTGTGGCGCCCGAAGGTGAACGAACGTAACCCTGACCTCGGCGCTTTACGCTGAGCCGAGCGAACCGAACCTAACCCGTGGTGTGGCGAGGTGAGCTCAGCCTGTGAGCCCCTAACGTCTACGTAAGGTAAGCTGTCCGGCTCACGCCTCACGTTTGAACGCTTTTTTTTTTTTTTTTAACCTACGTTTGACGCTTCTTAACCTAGCACTGACCCCTTAACCTAACGTGTAACCTAACCTAACCTAGCCTGTGACGCCTGACGTGTTTGAATGCTTAACCTAAGTTTGACGCTTAACCTAACCCAAGTCCCCTTAACCTAACCCACGTCCACCTAACCTAACCTAACCTAACCTAACCTAGACGTGTAAACGTAATGTGTAACGCGTAACGTGTAAGGTCGGCTGTCGTGTGTGCTGACGGCAGATTGGGTTGGTCTGTAGATTCGGATTGCGGTTTGCCTCGGTCGAGGGGTTGGGTCGGAAGCGGCGAGGGGCGGCGGCGCCTGTTGCGCAGGCGGCGTCCGTTTGCGGCGGGCAATTGTTGAAGAAACGGCTGTGAATGTTGGCGGGCGAGAGGAGGAGGACGGCGCGCGATGTGGCCCGACGGCTGCGGGCCGATCGGGAAACGGCGGGAGGGCGACGGAAGGCGATGGGGCGGCGGAGGCGCGTTTGCACGGCCGTCATCGCCGCACGCCTCGGCTTGTGTGGCTGTGGCGCCGGCCGCGCTGGCCGGGCTGCCGCGGCGACGGTGTGGGAGTTTTGCCGAAGGTTTGGCCATTGTGGCGGGTCGTCGGCTGGGGCTGTGGGGGCGGCATTTGGGCGGGGGCGGCGATTCTCGGCGGGCCGACCCAGGCTGTAGCGCGCGGTAGCTGCAGTTTGGCCGTGGTTTGCGGCGCTGCCGTGGCGACTGGTTGGCGACTGTGGTGTGGCTGTGTGTAGCCCCATCCTCGGTGGTTTGAAAGGCGCGGGCGGTTGTGGCGCAGGTTTGGGGCTGCTCCGCACAGGCTGTCGGACGTTGGGCGGTAGCAAGCGCGGGAGGCGCGGCGCGGCGGCGCGCAGAGTGGCGGCCGCTCTCTCGGCCGTCCGCGCCCGCCCGCGACACTGGCTGGGCCTTGTGTCAAGTTGCTGGCTCTCCCCGGTAAAATCATACTAGGGGGAGACTTCAACGCGAAGCATGCGGTCTGGAACAGCAGGACGACCAACACAAGCGGGCGGCGCTTACTCCATGTCGCGGAACGCCACGAAGCTGTCGTCATCGGTCCTCACGAACCGACAATATATCCACGGAACCGGGGCCACCCGGATATCCTGGATATCATGATCATCAAGGGCGCTCGCCTGCACGTCACGGCCGGTACGCGGCCAAAGATGTCCTCCGACCACGTACCGGTCATATTTGACCTCGACGCCGACGCTCTCCCAAGACAGCGGAGAGGGCTCGACATACGAGACATCAGCTGGGACGAGTTCCGCAACGCCGTCGCCGATTCCCTTGAGGCCACACCGGACGCGGCGGAACACGGAGCAGACGCAGCACTTCAACACATCAGGCAGTCGATAGTTGACGCCGCGGCAGCGGCCACGCCTGTCAGAGACGACGCCAACATCGACTGCCGGCCACACCCTCTGCCACGACACATCCGGGAGGCTATAGCGCAAAAGAACCGCCTACAGCGCGAGTGGCAGAGGACAAGAAATCGAGCCACAAAGCGCGAATTAAATAGATTGTGCCGGCATATCAAGGCCGATGTAGACACGCACCGCAATCAGGAGTGGGCGCGCAAGGTGGAGCAACTAAACATCGATGACGGCTCGGCGTGGAAAGCCGTAAAAGGCTACCTGCGCCGTATGCAACGGATTCCGCCGCTGCAAGTGGGAGCCGAATTCGTGAGCGAGCCGAACGCGAAGGCAGAAGCCCTAGCGGACGCGTTCGCCGCGAATTTCACTCCGGTAGACGACCCGATAGACGCCGCCCACATCCAGATGGTAGAAGAACGCCTCCCCGTCTTCCTCGATGCGGAGTATGACGAGGTAGAAGACGCCATTCCGCCGATCTCAGCCGACGAAGTCAAGCTGCAACTTCGTCACCTAAATGCTAAAAAAGCAGGTGGACCAGATGACGTAACGAACATAATGCTGAAGCAGCTACCAGACGCGGCAGCCGACGTCCTCGCGTCAACCTTCAACCAGGTGCTGCTTAGCAAACAGTTCCCGTCGTGCTGGAAGCATGCTGAAATAGTAGCCCTCCCCAAGCCAGGGAAGGACATTCGAAGGGCGAAAAACTACAGGCCAATCAGCCTGCTTCCAGCACTTTCGAAAATATTCGAACGCCTGTATCTGGTCCGCCTGCGGGCGATCATCGAGGCAGAACAACTCCTACCAAACGAACAGTTTGGCTTCAGGAGTCAACACGCCACGACACACCAGCTGCTGCGCCTAACAGAGGAGGCGTTCGGTGCCATCGACCGACGCGAGTATTTCGGCGCTCTCCTGCTCGACGTGTCGCGTGCCTTCGACTCCGTGTGGCATCGGGGCCTCCTGTTCAAACTATTTGACCTGGGCGTCCCGGTGTCGCACGTGAAGCTCTTACAGAGCTACCTCGAGGGCAGAACGTTCCACGTCAGAGCGGACAGTGGAATCTCCACGGAGCGTCGTATACTCGCGGGTGTACCTCAAGGCTCGGTCGTTGGGCCGACGCTCTACTCTCTGTACACGGCCGACCCACCGCGCACAGCCCACGTCAACCTGGCGCTGTATGCGGACGACACGGCCGTGTACAGCCGCAGCAGATGCGTCGAGGCGTTGCAGCGGAAACTTCAGACGGCCACCGACGCCCTCACTGACTGGGCGAAAAAATGGCGCCTGGCTTACAATGGGGAGAAGTCCCAGGCCATCGTCATTGCGACGAGACACGTCAAGGACGACGCGCCCACAGTCTCGGTCCGAGGCGTCCCGGTCCCGTGGAACGGTACTGCGAAGTACCTGGGCGTCACACTGGACCGGCACCTCACCTGGAGGCCACACGTGGAGAGCATCAGGGGCAAAGCACTGGGTAGACTAAGACTCCTCTACCCACTGCTAAACCCCACTACGACGCTGCCTACCTGCGTCGGCCTCACGCTATATAAGTCCGTAATTCGACCTCTCCTCGAATACGCGGCGGTAGTGTGGGGCAACACGGCGCAAACTAACCTGGAGCGGCTGCAAAAATTGCAGAACAGGGCTCTCAGGTTAGCTCTTCACCTCCCAAGGGACTTCCCGACGGAGGACACCCACGTGGTCGCAGACATCGAACCGCTACGCAGGCGGTTCGAAGAAGCGGCCACAAACTTCTACATCAAAGCGGGTACATCCACCAACCCGCTTATAAGGAATCTGGGACAGCGTCCACACTGGCGACGCACACTACGCTGGCCGGACCTGCTGAGACGGCCAGCAGACGTTGCCGCCCTACCAGATTAGAAGACATTGCTACGTAACAAGTAGCGCCTAGCCACATCTGCTGCGGAAAAAAAAAAAAAAAAAAAAAAAAAAAAAAAAAAAAAAAAAAAAAAAACCGCAGCAAGCATCAATTATCAAATTGCCCACGAAGCAGGGCAGCATAGACACCCAAAAGCCTCTCTCTAAGAAAAACCTGGAAGGACACCGATGTCCCACTTGTTGAAGGAAGGGTAGAGCGATTCTACCAGAACTTCACCCACACACCAGTAGTGTCAATCTGGAGGACACTACACCATGATGCGACAGCCGATTCTCTGCTCTGCTGCTGTGCTGTGCTTGCGTGCCTGCCTGCCGTCCCGCTCGCTCTCGCTCTCGCTGTGTGTTACGCGCGTCGTCGAAATGGCAGATCAGGCGGCTACGAACGAGACTGCTGCGGCACCCGCCGCCACCGGCACTACGAAGAAGGCCAAGTCTGCGTCGTCTGCGAAGAAGCCGCGCGCCAAGCCTGCGCACCCGCGCACCTCTGAGATGGTGACGGCCGCCATCAAGAGTCTGAAGGAGCGCGGCGGGTCGTCGCTGCAGGCGATCAAGAAGTACATAGCCGCGCACTACAAGCTGGACGCGGAGAAGCTGGCGCCGTTTATCAAGAAGTACCTCAAGTCGGCCGTCGTGGCGGGCGAGCTGGTGCAGACGAAGGGGAAGGGCGCGTCCGGCTCGTTCAAGCTTGCCGGCGCCGGCGGCGGGGGGGCGGCCGAGGGCGGCAAGGCTCGTGCTGGCGGTGCCAAGAAGAAGCGCGCCGCTCCGGCCAGCAAGGAGAAGAAGGGCGCCCGTGCGGCCGGCGCAAAGAAGGCTGGTGGCGTGAAGGCGGCGACCGGTCGGAAGGCGGGCGCCGCCAAGAAGGCGTCTGCGGCGTCGGCCGCTCCCGCGGGTGCGAAGAAGGCGGCTGCGGCCAAGCCGGCCAAGGCCAAGTCGCCGTCGAAGGCGAAGAAGGCCGCCAAGGTTCCGACGAAGAAGCCGAAGGCGCCGCGCCCGAAGAAGGCGACGACGCCGTCTAAGGCGAAGGCTTCGCCCAAGAAGAAGAAGTAGAGTAGAGGAGAAAGAGATGGGAGAAAGGAAGGGTTTGGCGCTTGACTCCGTCGTCCCCACCCCCCGTCGTCGTCTAGTGGCGCGCAAGAGACGCGCGGCCCAAAACGGCCCTTCTCAGGGCCATCAAAGCACGTCGGGGAAGGTTTTGATTGTCGTGTAGCGTCTGGTGTGGGTGTCTGTCTGTCTGGCGTTTCTGTATGCCCGTGGGGATGCTGTTTGCGTGCCGTGGTGGTTGGATTGCGGGGGTCGGTGGCGGGTGTGGGCGGCGGTAGCGGTAAGCGGTGTTGTTGTTGTTGTTGTTGTTGTCGTGGTTGATTGTCGCCGTGTTTGTGGCGGCGGCCGACGGTTGGTTTTCTGTCACGTTGTTTTGTTTGAATACGTTGGTTGGCTTGCCTGCGTTCGTTCTTCTCGGATGTCTGTCTTGTCGAGTCGTGTCTGGTCTTTGTTTTGTTTCTTTGTGTGTGTGTGTTATGTTTTGCAACGGGGGGCACGTTGAGATGTGGAAGGAGTCGGCGGGGGATTTCGGTGGCGTGTAGAGCGAGCGAGCGCGCCTGCCTGGCCGTTGGCCGTCGGAGTTGGAGTGCGGGTTTTTTTTGTTTTCGAAACGAAAGCGGCGGCCGGCCAGCCACCCGTGCGGTGTGACGTCGGCCGTTGGGTATTGTGCGCTTTGAGCGCCGGGGAGGGATGATGTGTGATTGTTGCGCGCTGCTAGCAGGCAGGCAGAGTGAGCGGGTGTGGCGGACGGACGGGAAGTGGTGGTTTTTGTTTTTGGGTTGCGGGGCGAGAGGCAGGCGACCGACAAAGTTTGCTCGCGACGGAGAGATGTTAGTGGCCCTGAAAAGGGCCGTTTTTGTTTGTGCGGTGCGGTGCGGTGCGGTGCCGCGGCGCGGTTTAGGCGCGCTCGCCGCGGATGCGGCGCGCGAGCTGGATGTCCTTGGGCATGATGGTGACGCGCTTGGCGTGGATTGCGCACAGGTTGGTGTCTTCGAAGAGGCCGACGAGGTAGGCCTCGCTGGCCTCCTGCAGGGCCATGACTGCGGAGCTCTGGAAGCGCAGGTCGGTCTTGAAGTCCTGGGCGATCTCGCGCACTAGGCGCTGGAATGGCAGCTTGCGGATGAGCAGCTCTGTGCTCTTCTGGTAGCGCCTGATTTCTCGCAGGGCGACGGTGCCCGGCCTGTAGCGGTGGGGCTTCTTGACGCCTCCGGTGGCGGGCGCGCTCTTCCTCGCCGCCTTGGTGGCGAGCTGTTTGCGCGGCGCCTTTCCGCCGGTGGACTTGCGGGCCGTTTGCTTTGTGCGGGCCATAGCGGTAGCGGTAGCGGAGCGGCGTGCGTGGAGGTTAGGTGCGGCGCGGCGTCCGGTGCTGCCTAGACAACGGGCCCGCGCGCCTCCGTGCTGCGCTTATATGCCCTCGGTTGCGCGTGGTGGGGGGAGGGCGGGCCAGAGTCTATATAGGGGGGCGGCGGGCGCGCTGGGCGCAGACCGTAGCCGACTCGCCAGCCGCTGCAGCTGCTGTTTGTGCACGTTTTGCTTTGCCCGAGGAAGGAAGGATGACAGGCCGCGGCAAGGGAGGAAAGGGGCTCGGCAAGGGTGGCGCCAAGCGGCACCGCAAGGTGTTGCGCGACAACATCCAGGGCATCACGAAGCCCGCCATCCGCCGCCTGGCTCGCAGGGGCGGCGTGAAGCGCATCTCTGGTCTGATCTACGAGGAGACCCGCGGGGTGCTGAAGGTGTTCCTGGAGAACGTGATCCGCGACGCGGTGACGTACACTGAGCACGCCAAGCGCAAGACTGTGACGGCCATGGACGTGGTGTACGCCCTGAAGAGGCAGGGGCGCACCCTGTACGGTTTCGGCGGTTAGGCTGCGTCGCAGCGGGCGCTGGCCTTCCCGCGGCCGTGCTTGTGGGTGGGAGAGACTAGAAAACGGCCCTTTTCAGGGCCACCACACTGTTCGGAAGTTGAAAAGTGCGAAAGAGTCTGTGTTGTTGTTGCTGCGTGTGTGCGCTGTGTTGTTTGTTTCTTTCCGTTTGAGCGACGTGATGTGGCTGGGAGGGGAGAAGGAAAGGAAACGTGTCATGTGGCTGGCTGGCTGTGTGTGTGTGAGAGTGGAGCTGCTTCGTTTGTGTTTGTTATTGTGTGTCTTTGTATCGATCGCGATGGAGATGGCGGGCTGTGTGTTGTTGTGCGAGAGGCGGTGATTATTTGCTTGCGTGGTTTGGCTCTGTGTGTTAGGCGTGTGGGCATAGGCGGCCGGATCAGCTGTTTCGTTCGTGTCGACGGCCGTTGCGGCGCGCGGGAGTGGAGGGCGGTGTGTCGACACGCCTCCCTTTAACAATGGTCATTATTGCTGCCGTTGTCGTTTGGAAGGCGACTGCGACCGTGCAAAATGTGTGTGTGTGTGTGTGTTGGGCCACACGGGCTGTGTGGACGACAAGATGGCGGACGTGCGCCGGCGGCGGCTGTGCTGTGAAAGTGCAAAGTTAAAAACAAAACAAGGTGCGGCGAGGACGACTGAAATTTTGCTTTGGACGTAGGTTTGTGTGGTGGCCCTGAAAAGGGCCGATTGTTGTGGGCCGAGCCGAGCCGGCAAAGCGCGTTGCGTGCAGGGGAGCACGCGGCGCTGCGATTGCCTGGCCTCCTTTAGGCCTTCTTCTCGGTCTTCTTTGGCAGCAGGACGGCCTGGATGTTGGGCAGGACACCACCCTGTGCGATGGTGACGCCCGACAGGAGCTTGTTGAGCTCCTCGTCGTTGCGGATGGCAAGCTGCAGGTGGCGCGGGATGATGCGCGTCTTCTTGTTGTCGCGGGCCGCGTTTCCGGCCAGCTCGAGCACCTCAGCCGCGAGGTACTCCATGACGGCGGCGAGGTAGACGGGCGCCCCGGCGCCGACGCGCTCTGCGTAGTTTCCCTTGCGCAGGAGGCGGTGGATTCTGCCGACCGGGAACTGGAGCCCAGCCCTGCTTGAGCGGGACTTTGACTTGCCCTTGACTTTGCCTCCCTTTCCGCGTCCGGACATGGCGATTGGGCTAGCGACGGTGCACACGAAACGGAAACGAAAACGACCGGTGCGAGCGGCAGCGAGTCGAGCAGCGGAGTGCGTGCCGGCGCAGCAGGGGTGGGGGTGCTTTATGGGCTCGGGTGCGGCGGCCGGTTGCGCGCGCGCCCCATTGGTCGGCGGCCGCAACAGGGCGAGCTGGTAAAGGTGCGGCGGCGGCTGGCGGCGGGTGCCACTGTGTGGGGAGACGCTGACTAGAGCGGAGCGCTTGCTACTGGTGTTGCTGCTGCCGTACGTTCGTTCGAGATGCCGCCCAAGACTAGCGGGAAGGCCGCCAAGAAGGCTGGCAAGGCGCAGAAGAACATTTCGAAGGGCGACAAGAAGAAGAAGCGCAAGAGGAAGGAGAGCTATGCCATCTACATCTACAAGGTGCTGAAGCAGGTGCACCCTGACACGGGCATCTCGTCGAAGGCGATGAGCATCATGAACAGCTTCGTGAACGACATTTTCGAGCGCATTGCGGCCGAGGCTTCTCGCCTGGCGCACTACAACAAGCGCTCGACCATCACGTCCCGCGAGATCCAGACCGCTGTGCGGCTGTTGCTGCCTGGCGAGCTGGCCAAGCACGCCGTGAGCGAGGGCACGAAGGCGGTGACCAAGTACACGAGCTCCAAGTAAGGAGGTGGCTCTGGAATGGAAGGAAGGATGGAGAAGGCTCCTCCGTTGCGAGAGCGGCAAAACGGCCCTTTTCAGGGCCACCAACTTGCCTTTTGCGGGAAGGGCGGAATTGTTGTTGTTGTTTGTGTGGACGGCTGTGATGTATGTGTGCATTTTGATTGTGGGCGCGTCAAAGCGTGTTGCGGGGTACGGCCACGAGGTTGGTCGCCGTGGCGTGGAATGGTGGCACGCCTCGTTGGAGTGGTTTTGACCCATTGGTGTTGGGGTGTGTGTGTGTGTGTTACCTGTCTGCGAGGGGGGACAGTGCGATCGGCGACTTTTGTGTCGCCGTAACGACGGCCGTTTGCGGGTTTGTTTTTTTGCACATCATACATGGCGAGGGTGAAATGTGAAATGTTTTTGTTTGGTTGTTTTTGCCGCCCACTATTCCCTTTGCCGTACGCCGAGTTTGACAATGGTGCGACGCAACTGCAGCGTGGAGGTGTGTGAGTGACGTTGAAATGAACGTGCCATTAAGACGCATTGTTGTTGTATTGTACTGTACGTGTACGGCGACACGCACGATGATGTACCATTCGACTCTGATTTTTGATAGCCGTGTCTGACTGATTGCGTACGACGCACGCACACCGATGTCGTCATTCAAGATGCACGCGTGTCCAGTGCAGTACAGTAAGCGCGACGCTAGACGACGACGACGGCGGCGGCGGTCGTTTGTTTGGCGAATGTCTGTACACGTGTTTGTCTGTGTCCATCCGGTATGTATGTATTTGTTTGTTTGAAAGTGTTTTGTGTGTCGGTGACGTGGTCCGATCCGTCGCCCCCTGAGTAACTGTCGATCGGCGCGATAGACCGGCGTCACGCAACTGAACCGAAGTCTTGGGCACACCCGTCATACTGTTGTACACCGTCGCGCTGAGAACGGTAACGAAAGGTTGACTTTGATCGGTCGAATGTCTGGGCAGAACGTGAGGAATGAGGCAAGAGTGCAAGGAGGAAAGGACAGAGGGGGGGCAAAAGAGAGAGGAAGGGAAAAAGGGGAGAAACGCATTCGTAGAGCAACGGAACGTTCCCGCGTCGGAGGCGTATTGGAGCCGCACTGAAATGCGTTTAACGGCGGCGCGGCTGCAAGTGTCTGCCGTGGTGAACGTTACCTTTGACGGCTGCATTGGGCTTTTGCCTTTGCTTTTGCTTTTGCTTTTGCTTTTGCTTTCGCTTTCGCTTTCCCGGATGTACGTAACGTTTGTTGATATGGTTCTGAGGAAGAGTGTATGACAGTGCCGTGCCGTCCATGTTCGTGTGCCCTCCCATTGTGTGTATGCTATTGTCTGTGTACTTGAATGATGTATGTAGGTGTTGGTGGACATGTTGTACCAGTGGGGGGAAATGGATCGTCGATAGTTGCCGTCACGGTCGAGATGACGCACCCTCCGTACAGAAAGGTGTCGAGAAAGTGTGTGTGTGTGTGTGTGTGCGTCCGTGAATTGGCAGTGTTTGGAGGTGGGCGTGCCCTGCATGTGGCCCGGAAGGCTGTTCGTTTGGCGGTAGTGTTGTGTGGACAGGGGAGGGGCATGCGTAACGCTGCTGGCATGGCATTTCGGGAGATGGGAGGGGGCAAACGAGGAGCGGCGGCCAAAGACGGGACGGGGAGGGGCGCGGTGTGGGTGGCTTGCGCCTGTGCTCGGCGTTGTGGTTTGTGCAAAAGAGGAGGAGAAAAACAATGAGTTGCCAGGGAGGGGAGCGGTGTTGTGTTGTGGTTGTCGTGGTGTAGCCGCAGACGCGGCTGTCAGTGAACGTGGCGAGACGGACGGATATGCGCGGAGGGGCGGGGGCGGCGCATTTCGCCGGTGCCGTGCCGTGCCTGAAAGCCGCGTGGTCGCTGTGTTGTTGGTGGCGTGGGGGCGAGGAGAGTACCGTACGGGTGTGCTTGTGCGCCGGAAATGGCACACTGCGCCTGCCCGTCTTGGAGGCTGATGGCTGTGGTGTGGAAATGGGGCGCGGTGATGTTGAAGCAGTTGAAGAACAGAAAAGAAACCAAGAAAACGGAAGGCGTGATGCGGCGGTGGTGGTGAGAGCGGGAAAAACAAAACAACAAAAAAAAAAAAAAACAACAAAAAAAAAAGAAGGAAAAACAACAAGAAACAAAAAAGAACACAAAACGTCTATCAATATTAAAATGTAAATGGAAATGGAAATGGACCCAGGTATAACCTCCCTGCACAAATAGCAGAGAGTCCGATGATAATAAAAATGTGCCAGAAGAATGTTAACGTCCCTACAAAACAAACCCAACGATAAGATTAATGAAAGAATGAACCGTATGTAACATTGCAACAGACATAATGAAACGTGATAAATTGTATAAGGGCAGCAGCGTTGACCTTTGGCCCTGTATTCAGAATAAAAAGAGCCAAAGATCGTTACCCCAATGAAAAAGACACTGAAACACGTATGTAATGTAACATAGCAGCGATGGCGAGACATTGTAGCATCTGTGACCAGAGAGTTTGCGCTGGACCGCGCGAGTGTTGCGAGCGGTTCTCAGTCAGTCAGTCAGTCAGTCAGTCGTTGCGAGTCTGTAGCTCTGTCTAGTTGAGGGCTGTACTCTGTCAGTAGTCGTCGCGTGCAGTACGCTAATAGTCGTCATGCAGAGCGGTCGGTCAGTAGTAGCAGCCGAGTGCGGTTGTGTGATGTAGGCGGTCGGCAACACTGGTCAAGATGGTGAATAAGGTATACTGTCAATTAATATAATCATTAGATAATGAAGAATTTTATTTATTGTAATTATTCTCCAACAAGTTCCCCAATAATAATTTCTATTTCAAAAGCATTTTTCAAACATTTAATTTTTTTATTGAACTAAAGAGTTCGTTGCACTTCACATTTCATTCCACTTCTTTGAAGAAAAATGTCACTAAAATCACAAAAAAAAGAGAATATTATTATTTGCAATGCAGTTCCTCCAAGCGCTGCGCAACAACAAGAGCAGAAATGTGACATCCATTTATTCTGAGGTAAGACTTTAAATTCTGATTGTTTTGCACAGGGCCAAAGACCGATATTTCGGTTTAATTGAAGTTTCCTGTCGCTGAACGGACTTTAAATGTTGTGAAGAATTTATATTTGAGTCAGATTGCGAATTTCACATTTTTGTTGCCATTTTCAATACCTCTCATTGTGGGCGAGGTTACAATTAGCGCAATGTCCATTAGCGTCCGTAAATAACATTGTCCATTAGTTTAAAATTTGCGGGGAGGTTACAACACACACAAAAAACAAAAAAAAAAAAAAAAAAAAAAAAAAAATTGCATTTATATCCGCCCCTCAATTGTAGATACCCCTTACACAGCTGTGTGCAATGAATGAGTGCTGGCTGGTAATTAATTGCACTCCTTGGAGGGAAATGCCATAGGAAGTAGTCTTTAAAAAGTGAATGTTTTTCGTTAAAAGACAAGAGTTACTTTAGAAAAAAGTAATAGTGGGGCTTTTGTTTGTTGTTGAACAAAATAAGTACAATGAACATACGTTATCAGATTTGCGCAATGCAGCTTCACACTACCTTTTGATTATAACACAATATACTATACATCGTCCCGAACCGTGACCAGAGTCGCGAGACGAGCAGAGCACGCCGCCGACGCCCGCTCAGTACAACCGTCCACCCGCTACTACTGTCGACCGACTACTACCTCTCCCGACTCGCGCTACAATATATATAACAACTGTTCCTGGCGACCCGGTGCGTGCCACTACTGTCGTCTGGCGCGGTCCAAGCGCCGACTAGCAACGATAAATAACTCTCTGGTCAGACAGAGATGCTGTCATGCCTCGCCATCGCTCTGGTAATGAATACGTAGGTGTTGCAGCGTGCGTACCACCGGAACACGCAGTGGCGGAGCCAAAGACTGTGTTGTCGAGGTCGAGTGCGAGCGGGAAGAGAGGCAGCGCCGGCACGGAGATGCAAGCGAGCGCGAGACGCACGGGGGCTGCGGCGTGGCGCGTTTGCGGTCGGCGCCTTTGGTGGCAACGGCCGGGACAAGCAGCGGTGTATGGTGTGGTGCGGGGCGGACAGGGGCGGCGCGACGACGGCATGGGGGCGAAAACGGGACGGGGGACGGCGGATGTTGAGAGGCGTCACGCGCGGACAGGACACAGACACAGAGAGACACACAGATTGGAAAGGGAGGGTGCGCGGTAGTAGTTGGGAATGTGCGTACCGTGCGGGATGGGAGTGGGCGAGGAACACGGTCGTGGCCCCTGTTTTGGGTGCGTGTGGTGACGTCGGTGTGTTGTGGGAAGGGAAGGTGCTGTGGCGGCGGCGCGTAATGGGCGTAGGCCGAAAAGAGAAAGGAACGTGGGCAGTGTGTTGGCAAGCGTCGGTTCGACTGCGACGTTGATGGGCAGGGCAGGGCAAGGTTAATGGTGGTAGGAGTAGGCTTGTGGGCGCAAAAAATCTGCCGCTGCAGGCGGTGCCGTAACCGCCATGGCTGGAAGGAGAGAGGGCCAAAGAAAGAAAGAAAGAAGAAAACAAAAAAAACAAAAAAAAGGAGGGGGGGGGGGGGGCGAAAGTGGAGAGGCGGTGGTGTGAGAAGGGCGGGGGCGGAAGGAAGGCAGGAAGGACAAGAGGCGAGGCGACGGATTGCTTTGTGTACCGGTCGGTCTCTGGCTATGCTTCGTTTTCTGCAGCAGGGTCGGTGCGCGGCGTGGCTCGCGGCAGTGGGAACGCCTGGCGGCTGGACGGCCAGCAATGCGGTTGGATGGGCGGCCACAGCACCGCACCTGTGCCCGAGGAGGAGACGCTGGCGGCGGGCCCTGAGGTGAGGCCGGCTCGGCTGGGGCTGTGGATGTGTAGGTGTGCGCCGCTGCTGCAACAACGAGTAAAAACGCGAGAAGAAGGGGTGGCGGTAGAGAGGGAGAAAAAAAAAAAAAAAAGGTCGTTGTTGTGTTGATGCGCAGGCAGACGCGTACAGAGAGACGAGCCCGGTCTGCAGCAGGGTGTGGCCGTGCCGAGTGCAGAGCAGCGGCGGCCCGGTTCGGTTCGGTTCGGCCCGGCCCGGCGGGCCGCGCTGTTGTCGCGGACGTGAGCGCCCCCTGGCGGGTGGCCGGAGGCGGCGCGGCGTGTTGGACGTGTGGCTGGTGGCAGTGCACAATTTGCGAGTGGCTGGCGGTGTGGTGTGGCGGTTGGCGCGTCGGGCGGCGGAGAGAGAGAGGGAGGAGAGGTATGTGTTGCGGGCGCCCTTTGCTGCGCTGCGTCGTTGCGTGTGCCGTACAGGGCGGGCGCTTGTCGACTGTGTGGGCGGTGTGGCGAATTGGCGTGAAACGGCTGCCGAGAGGTGTGTGGTAGCGAGCCGGTCGGTGTCAGTGCGAAGGGGAATGTGCGTGCGTTTGGCGGTTTCGGTGTGCTTTTTGCGGCGTGAGAGTGGGAATTAGTGGGGCCGGCTGTTGTGTTGGTTCCTTGTGTCTTGTGTCGCGTAGCTTGATGGCAACGTGGAAGGACGCCGGTTTCGTTTCGAGCCTTGCGTGTGGTTGTCGACGTTGACTGGTTGGCGTGTGCCGATGCACGTGCATGTGTGGGTCGCGAGTGCGTTTTTGGCTGGCTGTGTGTGTGTGTGTGTGTGTGTGTGTGTGTGTTTTGGGGGGGAAGGGGGAGGCGGTGGTGGAAGTGCAGTCGTTGCCACGGGCGTCGTCGGGTGGGGCTGGGGCTGTGCGTCGTGGCGGAAAGGTGGTAGGTTGCGGGAAGCGAGCCCGTCGTTGACGGTGTCGCGTGAGTTGTGAATCGAGTGGGGCGCGGGGCGCGGGACAGGAGCAGCGTGCCGCTGCGTCGTGGTCGTCAGCAGAGGCTGTGCGTGTGCTTGTCCTTTTTGTGGGCGGTTCGTGCGAGGCGTTTTTGTTTTGTGTTGCCCTAGTTGTTAGTTTATTTTGTTTGTGTTTGTTATTTTGAGACGACGACTGGTTGGTGGCGTGCGCGCGAAGTGGCGGTGTGCGCTTCCCGTGTCGTTTGTGTTGTTTTGTTTTTGTGTGTTTTTTTTGTGTTTTGCACTGGGCCCCGGGTGGGTGGGTGGGTGGGTGCGTGTGTGTCGATTGCCGGCTGGCGAAAGGTGCGCCATCGGCGGGGTGGGTCGCCGGCACAAGTAGAGGCGGCGGCGTTGTTGCTGTTGTTGTGTGGTGTTTGTTTTGTTCGGCTGTGTCGGCGAGCTGTGTTGCGGTGCGTGTGAATGGTGGTGCAAAAGTGCTGGCGTTGGGGCTGCGGCTGCGACGGCGGCGAGCCGCGGGCGCGCATGATAGTGATGTTGTGAACAGCGGCTGTGTACGGTAGTGGTGTTGTTGTAGCACGACGTGCATCCGGGCCGGCGCGGAAAGCGCAGTTGCGGGCGGTTGCCCTTCGGTGCCAGCCATGTCGCGTGAGCGGCGGGTTGCTCTGGTGTCGACACGTGGTGCTCTGGGTTGTTGTGTGGTGCCCTTTGGCCGGTGGGGGTGGTTCGCGTGTGTCTGGTTCGCGCTCGGTATCTGGTCGTGGTCGTGCTGCTCCCCCGTCTGTCGGCGGTTTTCGACGTCGTCTGTACGTTTTTGTTCGTTTGCGGCGTGCCTGCCGACGTCGTCCCGTCGCGACCTTTCAACCGAAAGTGTGGCGCCCGAAGGTGAACGAACGTAACCCTGACCTCGGCGCTTTACGCTGAGCCGAGCGAACCGAACCTAACCCGTGGTGTGGCGAGGTGAGCTCAGCCTGTGAGCCCCTAACGTCTACGTAAGGTAAGCTGTCCGGCTCACGCCTCACGTTTGAACGCTTTTTTTTTTTTTTTTAACCTACGTTTGACGCTTCTTAACCTAGCACTGACCCCTTAACCTAACGTGTAACCTAACCTAACCTAGCCTGTGACGCCTGACGTGTTTGAATGCTTAACCTAAGTTTGACGCTTAACCTAACCCAAGTCCCCTTAACCTAACCCACGTCCACCTAACCTAACCTAACCTAACCTAACCTAGACGTGTAAACGTAATGTGTAACGCGTAACGTGTAAGGTCGGCTGTCGTGTGTGCTGACGGCAGATTGGGTTGGTCTGTAGATTCGGATTGCGGTTTGCCTCGGTCGAGGGGTTGGGTCGGAAGCGGCGAGGGGCGGCGGCGCCTGTTGCGCAGGCGGCGTCCGTTTGCGGCGGGCAATTGTTGAAGAAACGGCTGTGAATGTTGGCGGGCGAGAGGAGGAGGACGGCGCGCGATGTGGCCCGACGGCTGCGGGCCGATCGGGAAACGGCGGGAGGGCGACGGAAGGCGATGGGGCGGCGGAGGCGCGTTTGCACGGCCGTCATCGCCGCACGCCTCGGCTTGTGTGGCTGTGGCGCCGGCCGCGCTGGCCGGGCTGCCGCGGCGACGGTGTGGGAGTTTTGCCGAAGGTTTGGCCATTGTGGCGGGTCGTCGGCTGGGGCTGTGGGGGCGGCATTTGGGCGGGGGCGGCGATTCTCGGCGGGCCGACCCAGGCTGTAGCGCGCGGTAGCTGCAGTTTGGCCGTGGTTTGCGGCGCTGCCGTGGCGACTGGTTGGCGACTGTGGTGTGGCTGTGTGTAGCCCCATCCTCGGTGGTTTGAAAGGCGCGGGCGGTTGTGGCGCAGGTTTGGGGCTGCTCCGCACAGGCTGTCGGACGTTGGGCGGTAGCAAGCGCGGGAGGCGCGGCGCGGCGGCGCGCAGAGTGGCGGCCGCTCTCTCGGCCGTCCGCGCCCGCCCGCGACACTGGCTGGGCCTTGTGATTCTCTCATCGGTCTCCGAGCAGCCGAGCTGTGTGCACACGCGGGGGGTGCGCTACGAACTTTTAAGTTTGAAGTGCTCCCACTGCGTGTTAAAAAAGCAATTGTGTCCTGATAGGGCCGTCTTACTAGTGATAGGCGAGATCCTCCGGGATAGCCGGATGGGCTAGGAATGTTTAGCATAGGGAATGAAGAGGCACCAGGGCCTCCTCACCAGGCAGTCGACCGACAGGTGGCCGACTCCCTGGGCGGGGTACGTCCGCGCGCCTTCAGGCACAGATCAAGAAGCAGGGCAAGGCCTAGTTCCGCGAGTAGGTCTGAGTCTCTCCATCGTACCGTCGAAAGACACTACCACACGAGCGCCGAGAGGGAACTGACAACAGGTACGACGCCCACCATGGAACAGGCAATGCTCCAAACCATCGAAAAACTACGAAGGGAAAGTTCGGAACGCCCGAAAACCCTGGAAACAGCCAAGACAACTGCCCCCAACGGGGGAAAAACCACTACGGCTACAACTGAAGCCGGAGCCGCTGCCATTGAAGCGGAAAAGCGCAAGATGGCCGCCGCAGCTGCTGCCGCCGCGGAAGAAACCAAGATGGCCGCCGGCGCTATAACACCAACCGAACGACACCAAATTGATATCAGAGACATATATAGCACCAACCAGCAAAGCCAGCATGAAACAAACCACCTAGTGGGAGCGGAAGGAAGAAAAACGGAACATTATGCGTCATCGAGCGAGGACGAAGAAATGGACCAAGACACGCCACAAATAGATCAAAACACGTACCAAATGCAACAAATGGAGCTATACGAAGATAACGAGGGCTTCAGAGTGCCAAGAAAAACAATCAAGAGGAAAAACTCCGCTGAAACCGACTCCCAAAACAAGCAGTTCACAATCGAAACGAGGAACAGATTTGACACCTTGCAGAATACCCAAAACCTGCAAACAGGGAACGGTACACCACAAGAGACGCCTCAACAGAGCCAAAACCCGACAACATCGCAGAGAATAACGCCGAAAAAGCCCAGGGTACCTCCCATAACCATACAGTATGCAGGCCACTACCTGACATTAAACGCAGCACTGAAAAAAGAAATGGAAGGACCCATTAGGGTGATACACAAAGGAAAGTCAATAAAGTACCACTTTGAGTCGGTCAGAGACCAAAGAACAGCACTGGCCTTCTTCAGACGCCACCAAATCGGAAATTACACCCACCAGCTTCAAGAAGACAGACAGCTGAAAGTAGTCATCAAAGGTCTGCCTGACACAGTCACAGAAGACGAACTCAACGCTGACTTAAGATACAACAACTTCCACCCGAATAATGTACACCAGTACAAGAAAAGGATTCCTGAAACAAGGGAGCTTAAACCCATGGACGTGTTCTGCATATCACTAGACAAAAAACCTGAAAACCAGAACATCTACAACTTGAGATACCTACTTGACACAAAAGTAACAATTGAGACTTACAAAAACAGAGATGGACCGCCACAGTGTAAGAAGTGCCAAGGATTTTTTCACACAGCGGGATACTGTGGCATGCCCACCAGATGCGCAAGATGTGGAGGTGATCACAGAGCAAAAGATTGCCAGCTACCAACAAATGCCATCCCACACTGCATCAACTGTGGAGAAGACGGGCATGCAGCGTCCCACAGAGGCTGCAGGGCTTATCAGGAAGCAGCAGAAGCGTACGGAAGAGAAAACCAACAACACCTGCAAAGACAAACAAGACAACAACAACAACAGATAAGACCGACAGCAATGCCAACACCAGCAGAGGCACAACAAAGAGGGAGAAGAAGAGCATGGGGCAACATTAACACACAAGGAGCAGAACAAACAACAGGAAACCAAGGGATGATGGAAGGAGTCAAGGGCTTCATTGACGAAGTTAAATCCATCTGGGCATCCTTCAACTGGAGACAAGTACTGAACACAGCACGATCAACACTACAAGAAGTAAACTCAGCACCTGACGCCATGTCAAAATTGATGGCTATCGCTGGAGGAGCGATGAAAATTTTCGAAATCTTTCATGGAAATTAACAGGAGAGGACAAAAACTACTGCGCATCTGCAACTTCAACGCATGTGGTATCAAAAACAAAAAGGACCTCCTCAACGAATTCATTGAGCAAAACAAAATAGATGTGCTAATAGTCACAGAGACCCACTTACGTCCATCCCAAAGCTGCAAACTGAGGAACATGATATGTCACCGCACGGATAGAGTAAACAGGATGGGTGGAGGAACTGCCATATACCTCAGACAAAACATAATACATCACCCAGAGCCAACCCCTCCAATGACAGCTCTGGAGGCAACACTGGTGAACATAGAGACGTCCAATGGCAAACTGCTACTAGTAGCAGCATACCTCAGCCCAAGAGCGAACCTGGAAGAAAATGATTTAACACAGATCTTCGATAACCACGACCGCATACTACTGGCAGGCGACCTAAATGCGAAGCACGAAGCGTGGAATGCACACAGGAGCAACGCTAGAGGAGAAGCACTACACAACCTGGAAGAAAGGCTCCAAGCCGTCGTCACAGCCCCCCTAGAAGCGACCTATGTACCCTTCAACACCAGACACCAACCAGACGTCCTGGATATATTCATGGTCAAGAACATGGATCCAGATATGGAAATGCAGGTTAGAAACAGCCTAACATCAGACCATCTTCCAGTAATCACTCAATTAGGCGAGACAATAGAACCCCCACCACAAAGTCAAAAAATAACAACAGACTGGAACCAATTCAGCCGCTGGCTGAATAACAACGTTAACCCCACTGCCCCACTCAACAATGAACAGCAAATTGACGAGGTGATTGGTACCCTCGCGGACCAGATCAAAAACGCGCAAAGAAAGGCCACAACCAAAATGACATTCGTGGAAGGAAAGAACAGCGAGCTCCCACCGTTGATCCAAGACCTCAAGTACCTCAAAAACAGAGCGAGGAAGCGATGGATTCGAGACAGAAACCCAGAAGACAGAAGAGAGGTGAATAGACTCACGCGTGAAATACACAAAAGAGTGCTAGAATGGAAGGCGGAAAAGTGGGAGGACCGCATGAGTGAGCTAACACTCAGAGGAAGAGAGGACTGGAAGCTGATCAAAAGCCTAAAGAACCCTAAACCAAGAAAGTCAGCACTAATGGACGGAAACACCGTAGTATTTGACGCACTACGACAAGCAGAGCTCTTCGCCCAGACCTATGAGGAGCAGAACAAGATAGAAGAGGAGGGTAACCCAACACCAGAAGAGATAGAATTCGCCAGACACATCAACCAGGAGGCTGATGCAATCAAAAACATACCAGCAGACGATAGGCCAGAACTGACGACACCAACAGAGGTCCGGAGAATAATAGCAAGACTAGGAACACGCTCAGCACCTGGACCAGACAACATCACAAACGAACAGCTGAAACAAATCCCACGAAAACCGCTGGTGCTACTAACACGCATCATAAATGCGTGCATGATGCTAAACTACTTTCCAGATGCGTGGAAAATCAGCAAGATAGTACCGATCCCCAAGGCACAGAAAGATCTAAAGAAGCCCGAGAACCACCGCCCGATTAGCCTACTCTGCACCATGTCGAAGCTTCTAGAACGTGTGCTGCTCCCGCGAATAAGACAACCCCTCCTGGATGGGAACGTCATCAGGAGAGAACAGTTCGCTTACCAACAAACGTTATCAGCGGAGCTCCAGCTGCTAAGAATCACAGAGGAGATCACAAAAGCAATGAACCTGGCAAAGTACACAGCAGCACTAATGCTGGACGTCGAAAAAGCATACGACAAGGTGTGGAGGAACAATCTGCTGGTGAAGCTAAAAGAAGATACCGACATACCCAGGTGCTACTTACGCATGATCAACAGCTTCATGACAAACAGACGATTTTTTGTAAAAATAAACGGGCAAAGATCTGAAACCAAGACCTTGGAGGAAGGGATTCCTCAGGGATCGGTACTGTCTCCCACCCTCTTCACAGTGTACGTGAATGACATTCCAAAAACAGAGGATACAGTGCTGGCCCAATTCGCCGATGACACGGCAATACTGACAAGCCACAGAAGACTAGACACCACAATGAGACGACTACAAGAACAAACTAACCTAACTGAAAAGTGGGCAAAGCTAAATAAAATAAAAATTAACGCAGAAAAGACCAAAGCCATCCTGTTCACAAGACGCAGACCGGACATACAAGACAGAATACAACTCAACGGACATAGAATCAACTGGACAAACAAAGTAAAATATCTAGGAGTCACACTTGACAAGAAAATGTTATTCACAGACCACATCAAGGAGAAGAAGATGAAAATTACAAGGGCAATCCACGCTATCTACCCACTTCTGACAAGCAAAGAAATGACAACCCGGACTAAGTTGCGGATTTACAAGGCAATAATACAGCCGGCCATCCTGTACGGGTGCTCCGCATGGGGCATCACGTGCAAGACGAACATCAAGAAACTGCAGACACTCCAGAACAGGTGCCTAAAACTCACCCTACACGCACCTCCATGGACCAGCACAGAGGCAATCCACAGGGAGCTCGAGATGCCACGAATAGCTGAACAAATCGAAGAAGCCACCAGGAAACTGGTGACAAAGATAGAGAGACTCAGACCCACGAACAACAGGCTTGAAAACATCGCCACGGTGGAACCAACCGCCTGGCACAAAGTCAAGGTACCTCTATCAATCATTAGGAACCAACAATAGTAAGCACCTACAGAGGAACCGATGAGAGTGAAGAAAGAACACAAACAAGTAGAACACAAGAAACAATACTCAAGCCCATGAACCACCATTAAATGAGGACCACAAAAGGGCGAAAGTGTCCACAGTGAGTCCCAAAGCGCTGAAAAAGGAGACCCCATTATTTGTTCTTGCTAATAAATAAATGGAGCCCCCAATTAAGAAAAACCTATCCTGCACACACGGGGGACCAAGCTCCTAAGGAGCTAGAACCCCAGCCATCGCACGAACAAAAAAAAAAAAAAAAAAAAAAAAAAAAAAAAAAAAAAAAAAAAAAAAAAAAGTGATTCTCTGCTCTGCTGCTGTGCTGTGCTTGCGTGCCTGCCTGCCGTCCCGCTCGCTCTCGCTCTCGCTGTGTGTTACGCGCGTCGTCGAAATGGCAGATCAGGCGGCTACGAACGAGACTGCTGCGGCACCCGCCGCCACCGGCACTACGAAGAAGGCCAAGTCTGCGTCGTCTGCGAAGAAGCCGCGCGCCAAGCCTGCGCACCCGCGCACCTCTGAGATGGTGACGGCCGCCATCAAGAGTCTGAAGGAGCGCGGCGGGTCGTCGCTGCAGGCGATCAAGAAGTACATAGCCGCGCACTACAAGCTGGACGCGGAGAAGCTGGCGCCGTTTATCAAGAAGTACCTCAAGTCGGCCGTCGTGGCGGGCGAGCTGGTGCAGACGAAGGGGAAGGGCGCGTCCGGCTCGTTCAAGCTTGCCGGCGCCGGCGGCGGGGGGGCGGCCGAGGGCGGCAAGGCTCGTGCTGGCGGTGCCAAGAAGAAGCGCGCCGCTCCGGCCAGCAAGGAGAAGAAGGGCGCCCGTGCGGCCGGCGCAAAGAAGGCTGGTGGCGTGAAGGCGGCGACCGGTCGGAAGGCGGGCGCCGCCAAGAAGGCGTCTGCGGCGTCGGCCGCTCCCGCGGGTGCGAAGAAGGCGGCTGCGGCCAAGCCGGCCAAGGCCAAGTCGCCGTCGAAGGCGAAGAAGGCCGCCAAGGTTCCGACGAAGAAGCCGAAGGCGCCGCGCCCGAAGAAGGCGACGACGCCGTCTAAGGCGAAGGCTTCGCCCAAGAAGAAGAAGTAGAGTAGAGGAGAAAGAGATGGGAGAAAGGAAGGGTTTGGCGCTTGACTCCGTCGTCCCCACCCCCCGTCGTCGTCTAGTGGCGCGCAAGAGACGCGCGGCCCAAAACGGCCCTTCTCAGGGCCATCAAAGCACGTCGGGGAAGGTTTTGATTGTCGTGTAGCGTCTGGTGTGGGTGTCTGTCTGTCTGGCGTTTCTGTATGCCCGTGGGGATGCTGTTTGCGTGCCGTGGTGGTTGGATTGCGGGGGTCGGTGGCGGGTGTGGGCGGCGGTAGCGGTAAGCGGTGTTGTTGTTGTTGTTGTTGTTGTCGTGGTTGATTGTCGCCGTGTTTGTGGCGGCGGCCGACGGTTGGTTTTCTGTCACGTTGTTTTGTTTGAATACGTTGGTTGGCTTGCCTGCGTTCGTTCTTCTCGGATGTCTGTCTTGTCGAGTCGTGTCTGGTCTTTGTTTTGTTTCTTTGTGTGTGTGTGTTATGTTTTGCAACGGGGGGCACGTTGAGATGTGGAAGGAGTCGGCGGGGGATTTCGGTGGCGTGTAGAGCGAGCGAGCGCGCCTGCCTGGCCGTTGGCCGTCGGAGTTGGAGTGCGGGTTTTTTTTGTTTTCGAAACGAAAGCGGCGGCCGGCCAGCCACCCGTGCGGTGTGACGTCGGCCGTTGGGTATTGTGCGCTTTGAGCGCCGGGGAGGGATGATGTGTGATTGTTGCGCGCTGCTAGCAGGCAGGCAGAGTGAGCGGGTGTGGCGGACGGACGGGAAGTGGTGGTTTTTGTTTTTGGGTTGCGGGGCGAGAGGCAGGCGACCGACAAAGTTTGCTCGCGACGGAGAGATGTTAGTGGCCCTGAAAAGGGCCGTTTTTGTTTGTGCGGTGCGGTGCGGTGCGGTGCCGCGGCGCGGTTTAGGCGCGCTCGCCGCGGATGCGGCGCGCGAGCTGGATGTCCTTGGGCATGATGGTGACGCGCTTGGCGTGGATTGCGCACAGGTTGGTGTCTTCGAAGAGGCCGACGAGGTAGGCCTCGCTGGCCTCCTGCAGGGCCATGACTGCGGAGCTCTGGAAGCGCAGGTCGGTCTTGAAGTCCTGGGCGATCTCGCGCACTAGGCGCTGGAATGGCAGCTTGCGGATGAGCAGCTCTGTGCTCTTCTGGTAGCGCCTGATTTCTCGCAGGGCGACGGTGCCCGGCCTGTAGCGGTGGGGCTTCTTGACGCCTCCGGTGGCGGGCGCGCTCTTCCTCGCCGCCTTGGTGGCGAGCTGTTTGCGCGGCGCCTTTCCGCCGGTGGACTTGCGGGCCGTTTGCTTTGTGCGGGCCATAGCGGTAGCGGTAGCGGAGCGGCGTGCGTGGAGGTTAGGTGCGGCGCGGCGTCCGGTGCTGCCTAGACAACGGGCCCGCGCGCCTCCGTGCTGCGCTTATATGCCCTCGGTTGCGCGTGGTGGGGGGAGGGCGGGCCAGAGTCTATATAGGGGGGCGGCGGGCGCGCTGGGCGCAGACCAGACCAGTCGCGTCAGCGATGCCACGCGGAACGGACGCGTGCGTCGAGCGCTCCGCTCCGCTGCTCGCTGCAGCCACGACGACCGACACAGCGGACAGGGCCGCGTCCCTGCACGCTGCGAGAGGCGAGTCGAGCACCTCGGATGTACGCCCGCGTTTTCCCGAGTGTGCTCCCCCTCAACCCGATGCCGCGAACGGTAAGCATCGCCGCAATAGTGTTCCACTGGACACCCTCGCGACCGAAACCGTGTTCCCGGACGAGCCGTGTGTACCGAGCATGCTGAAATCGAGTGCATTAAACGTGACGCAGCTTCCGGAGCAGCCGGCAGGCGACTCCCTGACGCAGTCCCCACAGGAGGCGCTGCAGACTTTAGTGAACATGCTACCAACTGCAACTGCAAGTACTACATATCGTGCAGAACCGATGGAGCAGGAAGCAGCCACTAACAAGAACGAGGACGTCGTCTCTCGCAAACGCGCGAATACTGACGACGCGGGATCGGAGGTGCAAAAATACCTCAAGAAGAAAAACGGCAGCGAACACCAGCAGCCCGCCACAAAGCGCGACCGGCGTATCGCACGCCCGCGCAACGCAACCGGCGAAGACGGCTTTGTCAGGCCGAAGAAAACCGCCAGACCAGCCCCAACAGCAGCTACACAGCAGCCTATCAGCACCGCAAATCTGTTCGATGCCCTCTCGGACAGCGAGGGAGAAGAAGAACAGACCAGCAGTGTAAGACAAGGTCGTGCTCCACCCCCAATAGTATTGGAGTACGAGAAAGACTACCGCAGCCTGCAAATCACACTGAACGCAGTGCTCGGAAGAAACAATTATCGTGTGTGTGTAAGCGGCGATTCAGTGTATAAAGTGCGTGTGCAGACAACCGAACTGTACAACAAGCTACACAACGCTGCAAGAAGCCAAGGACTGCGATTCTATACTTTTGCAGCCACCAGGAAGCGGCCTTTGAAGGTCGTATTCAAGAGAGTACCCATGAAATACTCTTGCGACCACATCAAAGAAGACCTCGAGGAGCTAGGTCATGTTGTTCACTCGGTCGTGAAAATGAGGGACCCGAAAACAAATCGTCGCGGCCCTCTAGTGCTCATCACAGCGGACAACACGGAGAAAAACCGTGAGTTATACAACTTAAAAATGCTAGGCGCGTGTGAAATCACCGTCGAGAACTTACGCAGTAGCGGAGGGCATGCGCAGTGTTTCAGGTGCCTTCAGCCAGGACACGTGGAACGACACTGCGGTATGAAGGAGTATTGCATACGATGTGCGGAGCCTCATGCCACGAATGCGTGCGACAAGGCCGGCGAACCGTACAAAGACTTTCCGGCGAAGTGTAAGCTGTGTGGTGGACCGCATGTTGCTACATATCGCGGCTGCCCACGGCACAAGGAATTTCAAGCCCGTCTGCGGACAGCACAGGCGAAGAACAAAGCGGCTGTTTCGGCGGGAAACGCCCATGTGGCGGGAAACGCCGGCGCGGGGCCGGAAGCAGAAACAAAGAGCGGCCGTCGCCGCCGAGGTCGTCGCAGAAGGTCAAGGTACTCTGCGCCACACCCAGGTAACCTCCCACCACGACAGATTGCAGAGCGGCAAGCCGCACAGCCGAAAGCAGCCCGCGTACAAAATGGCGGCCAAGCCCCGCCCAACACCGACGCGAGCGCAATAGGAGCAGCTGGTGCGCAGCGCGAGGCCCAGGTAGTCCCGCCGCCTGTGCAGCCGGCCGCGAACAATGGCGGCCCACCGGCCCCGAACAATGGCGGCCAGGCCCCCACCGCGGCGGCCATCACGCCGCAACGACCAATCACCGGACAGCGCGGCGCGCAGGTAGCTGCGCCACGCCGCAGCCCTGAGGCCAACCAGAGCGCGCGCCGGTGGGAAGCAACTGCGCCCTCCGTACAAAATGGTGGGCAGCAGGCACCGCAACTGGCCGACTTCCCGGCCCTGCGTGAACGCCGACGCCCTGTCAGCACCCAGCAAGACACCCGCCATTTTGTCGACAGCAGCAATGGCGGACAGCACGCCGACCGCCATGACGGAAGCGGCCGCTGCTGCACAACACAAGCCGACCGCCACGACGCCGTCGGCAGCTTGAGCGCCGCCTATGAGCGCATGCTGGCGTCGATGGAGCAGCGCATGTTCGCGATGATGGAGAAGTTCATGTCCATAGTCGCGAACATGATCGGCGAGCTCCCAGCCAAGATGACGGCCGCACTACAGCAGGCAATCCAGACCAACGCATCCCAGCAACATGGCCCGACAAATTAAAGTGTGCCTATGGAATGCCCGCGGCCTCCGCGAACAGGCCGCCGAATTTCGCGAACTCCTGAGACGCGAAAACATAGACGTCTGCCTGCTAACGGAAACTTTCCTCAAGCCAGGCGTCCGAGTAGGCGTTTCAAACTACACCTGCCACCGCAACGATCGGCTCACAAGAGGTGGGGGCACGGCAATTTACATTCGCCGCTCCCTCAAACACCACCAGGTCCACATTCCGCCGCTGGAGGCCATCGAAGCAACAGCCGTAGCTGTCGAGACCGCGCACGGCAAAATCACCCTCGGTGCCATCTACAAGCCGCCGAAGAAACAACTGGTACAAGACCTAAATAAGTTGCTATCGCTCCCAGGCAGACTCCTGCTTGGAGGCGACTACAACTCCAAGAACCAAGTATGGCACTCGAGGGTGACAACTCCGAACGGAAGACGCCTCCAACGTCTCGTCGAGCGGCATGGCGCCGTTGTTGTCGCACCCCACGAGCCTACAATTTTTCCGTCGAGAGGCGCGCCGGACATTATCGACGTCATGATCAACAAAGGCGTCCGACAAAATATCACCGCCAGTACAAGGACCTTACTAAACTCGGACCATGCACCGGTGATCTTCGAGGTAGAATCAGAACTTGCACCTCAAACTCGGCGAGGACTAGACCTGCGCGGCATAAACTGGGAGCGTTTCCGTGAAAACATCGTGGGCGCACTGGAACGACTCCCAAGCCCGGCCGGACACGGAGCAAGCGCCGCCTTAGAACACCTGACACGCAGCTTAGTGGACGCTGCGACGGAAGCAACACCGGCCAGGCGAGATACAGACCAGCTGAGCTTCAAACCGAATAGATTGCCACGACACCTGGAAGAAGCGATCAGCACAAAAAACAGACTCGCCAGGGAATGGCAAAGAACGCGTAATCCGGCCATTAAACGGACGCTCAACAGGATGCGGCGCGAAATCAAAGCCGCGGCCGAAGAACATCGGATCCAGGAGTGGGCGGCGAAAATCTCTTCACTAAACATCGAAGATGGTTCGGCCTGGCAGACAGTCAAGTGCTTTCTCCGCCGGACGATGAAAATCCCACCCCTCCAGGTCGGCGACGACTTCGTTAGCGAGCCGAATGCGAAGGCCAATGCCCTAGCCGACGCGTTCGCCGCTAACTTTACGCCGGTCAACGACCCCATCGACGCAGCACACGTACAACTCGTCAGGGAACGCCTACCGCGTTTCCTTAGAGTAAGGGACCCTGAGGACAACATCACTCCCATTGCTCCCAACGAGGTGAAAGTAGTGCTGCGCCAACTTCAGGGCCGCAAAGCCGCCGGCCACGACCGCATCACAAACGCCCTCCTGAAGCAACTCCCGGACATGGCCGTCGAGAAAATCGCCGAAATCTTCAACGAGGTGCTGAAGTCCGAAGAGTTTCCGAGCGCCTGGAAGCACGCCGAAGTTGTCGCGCTGCCGAAGCCCGGCAAGGACATCCGGCTGGCGAAGAACTACAGACCCATAAGCCTGCTGCCGACGCTCTCAAAACTCTTCGAGAAACTGTATCTGGCGCGACTGCTACGCCACGTCAACACAGAGGGGCTCCTACCCGACGAACAATTTGGGTTCAGGAGTGAGCACTCGACGACCCAGCAAGTGTTACGACTTGCGGAAGAGGCATTCGGAGCCGTCGACCGACGCGAGTACTTCGGCGCTCTCATGCTCGACGTGTCACGCGCCTTTGACTCAGTGTGGCACGATGGCCTCCTGTATAAGTTACTTACACTGGGGGTTCCCGTGTCACATGTGAGTCTCCTGCAGAGCTATCTACAGGACAGGACGTTTCACGTTCGGGCAGACAGTGGAATTTCCACGGAGCGTCGGATACTCGCGGGTGTACCGCAAGGCTCGGTCGTCGGCCCGATCCTCTATTCGCTGTACACGTCGGACCTTCCGCGGGTAGAGCCTGTCAAACTGGCTCTCTACGCCGACGATACCGCTGTATACAGCCGCAGCAACCAAGTCCACACCCTGCAGCGGCGTCTACAGACGGCAACAACGGCCCTCGAGGAGTGGGCCACAACATGGCGCCTGGCCTACAACCCGGAAAAGAGCCAGGCACTAATCATCGCGCTGCGCCCAGTTCCTCAAGGCGCGCCGCAGCTGACAGTCCGCGGAAGGGCAGTACCATGGAGCAACAGCGCCAAATATCTTGGCGTCACGTTCGACAGTCGTCTCACGTGGCGCCAACACATAGAAGAGGTGAGGAGAAAGGCATTGGGACGGCTACGCCTCCTATACCCAGTCATCAACCCCACCTCAACCCTACCAGAAGAACTAGGTCTCACGCTGTACAAGGCAACCATCAGGCCGCTGTTTGATTACGCAGCGGTCGTATGGGGCAACGCAGCTGAGACCAACATCCGCCGCCTTCAAAGAGTGCAAAACAGAGCTTTGAGGGCGGTACTACACCTCCCGCCGGACTTCAACACGGAGGAACTCCACGTCATCGCGGACGTCCCTACACTCCGTCAGCGGTTCCAGAGAGCCGCGCGAACTTTTTATGAGAAGACCGCGAACTCGCGCAACCCATTGGTGCGAGTGCTCGGCCAACGACCTCACTGGCGCGCAACACTACGCTGGCCAGACTTACTTCGCCATCTGGAAGATTGAGCCGAAGTAAAGACATTCTCGAAACAGTGTTCATTGTGCAGAACAAGATATAGACAATAAGAAAAGACTTTCCCTAGATTTAAGACATAGACGCTAGAAGGAACAGCGCCAATGGCGCTACAGACTTCTATAACTGAATGGAGACGCAGATCACTGCGTCCCACGACATTGCACAGCTGCTGGGCGCAGACCGTAGCCGACTCGCCAGCCGCTGCAGCTGCTGTTTGTGCACGTTTTGCTTTGCCCGAGGAAGGAAGGATGACAGGCCGCGGCAAGGGAGGAAAGGGGCTCGGCAAGGGTGGCGCCAAGCGGCACCGCAAGGTGTTGCGCGACAACATCCAGGGCATCACGAAGCCCGCCATCCGCCGCCTGGCTCGCAGGGGCGGCGTGAAGCGCATCTCTGGTCTGATCTACGAGGAGACCCGCGGGGTGCTGAAGGTGTTCCTGGAGAACGTGATCCGCGACGCGGTGACGTACACTGAGCACGCCAAGCGCAAGACTGTGACGGCCATGGACGTGGTGTACGCCCTGAAGAGGCAGGGGCGCACCCTGTACGGTTTCGGCGGTTAGGCTGCGTCGCAGCGGGCGCTGGCCTTCCCGCGGCCGTGCTTGTGGGTGGGAGAGACTAGAAAACGGCCCTTTTCAGGGCCACCACACTGTTCGGAAGTTGAAAAGTGCGAAAGAGTCTGTGTTGTTGTTGCTGCGTGTGTGCGCTGTGTTGTTTGTTTCTTTCCGTTTGAGCGACGTGATGTGGCTGGGAGGGGAGAAGGAAAGGAAACGTGTCATGTGGCTGGCTGGCTGTGTGTGTGTGAGAGTGGAGCTGCTTCGTTTGTGTTTGTTATTGTGTGTCTTTGTATCGATCGCGATGGAGATGGCGGGCTGTGTGTTGTTGTGCGAGAGGCGGTGATTATTTGCTTGCGTGGTTTGGCTCTGTGTGTTAGGCGTGTGGGCATAGGCGGCCGGATCAGCTGTTTCGTTCGTGTCGACGGCCGTTGCGGCGCGCGGGAGTGGAGGGCGGTGTGTCGACACGCCTCCCTTTAACAATGGTCATTATTGCTGCCGTTGTCGTTTGGAAGGCGACTGCGACCGTGCAAAATGTGTGTGTGTGTGTGTGTTGGGCCACACGGGCTGTGTGGACGACAAGATGGCGGACGTGCGCCGGCGGCGGCTGTGCTGTGAAAGTGCAAAGTTAAAAACAAAACAAGGTGCGGCGAGGACGACTGAAATTTTGCTTTGGACGTAGGTTTGTGTGGTGGCCCTGAAAAGGGCCGATTGTTGTGGGCCGAGCCGAGCCGGCAAAGCGCGTTGCGTGCAGGGGAGCACGCGGCGCTGCGATTGCCTGGCCTCCTTTAGGCCTTCTTCTCGGTCTTCTTTGGCAGCAGGACGGCCTGGATGTTGGGCAGGACACCACCCTGTGCGATGGTGACGCCCGACAGGAGCTTGTTGAGCTCCTCGTCGTTGCGGATGGCAAGCTGCAGGTGGCGCGGGATGATGCGCGTCTTCTTGTTGTCGCGGGCCGCGTTTCCGGCCAGCTCGAGCACCTCAGCCGCGAGGTACTCCATGACGGCGGCGAGGTAGACGGGCGCCCCGGCGCCGACGCGCTCTGCGTAGTTTCCCTTGCGCAGGAGGCGGTGGATTCTGCCGACCGGGAACTGGAGCCCAGCCCTGCTTGAGCGGGACTTTGACTTGCCCTTGACTTTGCCTCCCTTTCCGCGTCCGGACATGGCGATTGGGCTAGCGACGGTGCACACGAAACGGAAACGAAAACGACCGGTGCGAGCGGCAGCGAGTCGAGCAGCGGAGTGCGTGCCGGCGCAGCAGGGGTGGGGGTGCTTTATGGGCTCGGGTGCGGCGGCCGGTTGCGCGCGCGCCCCATTGGTCGGCGGCCGCAACAGGGCGAGCTGGTAAAGGTGCGGCGGCGGCTGGCGGCGGGTGCCACTGTGTGGGGAGACGCTGACTAGAGCGGAGCGCTTGCTACTGGTGTTGCTGCTGCCGTACGTTCGTTCGAGATGCCGCCCAAGACTAGCGGGAAGGCCGCCAAGAAGGCTGGCAAGGCGCAGAAGAACATTTCGAAGGGCGACAAGAAGAAGAAGCGCAAGAGGAAGGAGAGCTATGCCATCTACATCTACAAGGTGCTGAAGCAGGTGCACCCTGACACGGGCATCTCGTCGAAGGCGATGAGCATCATGAACAGCTTCGTGAACGACATTTTCGAGCGCATTGCGGCCGAGGCTTCTCGCCTGGCGCACTACAACAAGCGCTCGACCATCACGTCCCGCGAGATCCAGACCGCTGTGCGGCTGTTGCTGCCTGGCGAGCTGGCCAAGCACGCCGTGAGCGAGGGCACGAAGGCGGTGACCAAGTACACGAGCTCCAAGTAAGGAGGTGGCTCTGGAATGGAAGGATGGAGAAGGCTCCTCCGTTGCGAGAGCGGCAAAACGGCCCTTTTCAGGGCCACCAACTTGCCTTTTGCGGGAAGGGCGGAATTGTTGTTGTTGTTTGTGTGGACGGCTGTGATGTATGTGTGCATTTTGATTGTGGGCGCGTCAAAGCGTGTTGCGGGGTACGGCCACGAGGTTGGTCGCCGTGGCGTGGAATGGTGGCACGCCTCGTTGGAGTGGTTTTGACCCATTGGTGTTGGGGTGTGTGTGTGTGTGTTACCTGTCTGCGAGGGGGGACAGTGCGATCGGCGACTTTTGTGTCGCCGTAACGACGGCCGTTTGCGGGTTTGTTTTTTTGCACATCATACATGGCGAGGGTGAAATGTGAAATGTTTTTGTTTGGTTGTTTTTGCCGCCCACTATTCCCTTTGCCGTACGCCGAGTTTGACAATGGTGCGACGCAACTGCAGCGTGGAGGTGTGTGAGTGACGTTGAAATGAACGTGCCATTAAGACGCATTGTTGTTGTATTGTACTGTACGTGTACGGCGACACGCACGATGATGTACCATTCGACTCTGATTTTTGATAGCCGTGTCTGACTGATTGCGTACGACGCACGCACACCGATGTCGTCATTCAAGATGCACGCGTGTCCAGTGCAGTACAGTAAGCGCGACGCTAGACGACGACGACGGCGGCGGCGGTCGTTTGTTTGGCGAATGTCTGTACACGTGTTTGTCTGTGTCCATCCGGTATGTATGTATTTGTTTGTTTGAAAGTGTTTTGTGTGTCGGTGACGTGGTCCGATCCGTCGCCCCCTGAGTAACTGTCGATCGGCGCGATAGACCGGCGTCACGCAACTGAACCGAAGTCTTGGGCACACCCGTCATACTGTTGTACACCGTCGCGCTGAGAACGGTAACGAAAGGTTGACTTTGATCGGTCGAATGTCTGGGCAGAACGTGAGGAATGAGGCAAGAGTGCAAGGAGGAAAGGACAGAGGGGGGGCAAAAGAGAGAGGAAGGGAAAAAGGGGAGAAACGCATTCGTAGAGCAACGGAACGTTCCCGCGTCGGAGGCGTATTGGAGCCGCACTGAAATGCGTTTAACGGCGGCGCGGCTGCAAGTGTCTGCCGTGGTGAACGTTACCTTTGACGGCTGCATTGGGCTTTTGCCTTTGCTTTTGCTTTTGCTTTTGCTTTTGCTTTCGCTTTCGCTTTCCCGGATGTACGTAACGTTTGTTGATATGGTTCTGAGGAAGAGTGTATGACAGTGCCGTGCCGTCCATGTTCGTGTGCCCTCCCATTGTGTGTATGCTATTGTCTGTGTACTTGAATGATGTATGTAGGTGTTGGTGGACATGTTGTACCAGTGGGGGGAAATGGATCGTCGATAGTTGCCGTCACGGTCGAGATGACGCACCCTCCGTACAGAAAGGTGTCGAGAAAGTGTGTGTGTGTGTGTGTGTGCGTCCGTGAATTGGCAGTGTTTGGAGGTGGGCGTGCCCTGCATGTGGCCCGGAAGGCTGTTCGTTTGGCGGTAGTGTTGTGTGGACAGGGGAGGGGCATGCGTAACGCTGCTGGCATGGCATTTCGGGAGATGGGAGGGGGCAAACGAGGAGCGGCGGCCAAAGACGGGACGGGGAGGGGCGCGGTGTGGGTGGCTTGCGCCTGTGCTCGGCGTTGTGGTTTGTGCAAAAGAGGAGGAGAAAAACAATGAGTTGCCAGGGAGGGGAGCGGTGTTGTGTTGTGGTTGTCGTGGTGTAGCCGCAGACGCGGCTGTCAGTGAACGTGGCGAGACGGACGGATATGCGCGGAGGGGCGGGGGCGGCGCATTTCGCCGGTGCCGTGCCGTGCCTGAAAGCCGCGTGGTCGCTGTGTTGTTGGTGGCGTGGGGGCGAGGAGAGTACCGTACGGGTGTGCTTGTGCGCCGGAAATGGCACACTGCGCCTGCCCGTCTTGGAGGCTGATGGCTGTGGTGTGGAAATGGGGCGCGGTGATGTTGAAGCAGTTGAAGAACAGAAAAGAAACCAAGAAAACGGAAGGCGTGATGCGGCGGTGGTGGTGAGAGCGGGAAAAACAAAACAACAAAAAAAAAAAAAACAACAAAAAAAAAAAGAAGGAAAAACAACAAGAAACAAAAAAGAACACAAAACGTCTATCAATATTAAAATGTAAATGGAAATGGAAATGGACCCAGGTATAACCTCCCTGCACAAATAGCAGAGAGTCCGATGATAATAAAAATGTGCCAGAAGAATGTTAACGTCCCTACAAAACAAACCCAACGATAAGATTAATGAAAGAATGAACCGTATGTAACATTGCAACAGACATAATGAAACGTGATAAATTGTATAAGGGCAGCAGCGTTGACCTTTGGCCCTGTATTCAGAATAAAAAGAGCCAAAGATCGTTACCCCAATGAAAAAGACACTGAAACACGTATGTAATGTAACATAGCAGCGATGGCGAGACATTGTAGCATCTGTGACCAGAGAGTTTGCGCTGGACCGCGCGAGTGTTGCGAGCGGTTCTCAGTCAGTCAGTCAGTCAGTCAGTCGTTGCGAGTCTGTAGCTCTGTCTAGTTGAGGGCTGTACTCTGTCAGTAGTCGTCGCGTGCAGTACGCTAATAGTCGTCATGCAGAGCGGTCGGTCAGTAGTAGCAGCCGAGTGCGGTTGTGTGATGTAGGCGGTCGGCAACACTGGTCAAGATGGTGAATAAGGTATACTGTCAATTAATATAATCATTAGATAATGAAGAATTTTATTTATTGTAATTATTCTCCAACAAGTTCCCCAATAATAATTTCTATTTCAAAAGCATTTTTCAAACATTTAATTTTTTTATTGAACTAAAGAGTTCGTTGCACTTCACATTTCATTCCACTTCTTTGAAGAAAAATGTCACTAAAATCACAAAAAAAAGAGAATATTATTATTTGCAATGCAGTTCCTCCAAGCGCTGCGCAACAACAAGAGCAGAAATGTGACATCCATTTATTCTGAGGTAAGACTTTAAATTCTGATTGTTTTGCACAGGGCCAAAGACCGATATTTCGGTTTAATTGAAGTTTCCTGTCGCTGAACGGACTTTAAATGTTGTGAAGAATTTATATTTGAGTCAGATTGCGAATTTCACATTTTTGTTGCCATTTTCAATACCTCTCATTGTGGGCGAGGTTACAATTAGCGCAATGTCCATTAGCGTCCGTAAATAACATTGTCCATTAGTTTAAAATTTGCGGGGAGGTTACAACACACACAAAAAACAAAAAAAAAAAAAAAAAAAAAAAAAATTGCATTTATATCCGCCCCTCAATTGTAGATACCCCTTACACAGCTGTGTGCAATGAATGAGTGCTGGCTGGTAATTAATTGCACTCCTTGGAGGGAAATGCCATAGGAAGTAGTCTTTAAAAAGTGAATGTTTTTCGTTAAAAGACAAGAGTTACTTTAGAAAAAAGTAATAGTGGGGCTTTTGTTTGTTGTTGAACAAAATAAGTACAATGAACATACGTTATCAGATTTGCGCAATGCAGCTTCACACTACCTTTTGATTATAACACAATATACTATACATCGTCCCGAACCGTGACCAGAGTCGCGAGACGAGCAGAGCACGCCGCCGACGCCCGCTCAGTACAACCGTCCACCCGCTACTACTGTCGACCGACTACTACCTCTCCCGACTCGCGCTACAATATATATAACAACTGTTCCTGGCGACCCGGTGCGTGCCACTACTGTCGTCTGGCGCGGTCCAAGCGCCGACTAGCAACGATAAATAACTCTCTGGTCAGACAGAGATGCTGTCATGCCTCGCCATCGCTCTGGTAATGAATACGTAGGTGTTGCAGCGTGCGTACCACCGGAACACGCAGTGGCGGAGCCAAAGACTGTGTTGTCGAGGTCGAGTGCGAGCGGGAAGAGAGGCAGCGCCGGCACGGAGATGCAAGCGAGCGCGAGACGCACGGGGGCTGCGGCGTGGCGCGTTTGCGGTCGGCGCCTTTGGTGGCAACGGCCGGGACAAGCAGCGGTGTATGGTGTGGTGCGGGGCGGACAGGGGCGGCGCGACGACGGCATGGGGGCGAAAACGGGACGGGGGACGGCGGATGTTGAGAGGCGTCACGCGCGGACAGGACACAGACACAGAGAGACACACAGATTGGAAAGGGAGGGTGCGCGGTAGTAGTTGGGAATGTGCGTACCGTGCGGGATGGGAGTGGGCGAGGAACACGGTCGTGGCCCCTGTTTTGGGTGCGTGTGGTGACGTCGGTGTGTTGTGGGAAGGGAAGGTGCTGTGGCGGCGGCGCGTAATGGGCGTAGGCCGAAAAGAGAAAGGAACGTGGGCAGTGTGTTGGCAAGCGTCGGTTCGACTGCGACGTTGATGGGCAGGGCAGGGCAAGGTTAATGGTGGTAGGAGTAGGCTTGTGGGCGCAAAAAATCTGCCGCTGCAGGCGGTGCCGTAACCGCCATGGCTGGAAGGAGAGAGGGCCAAAGAAAGAAAGAAAGAAGAAAACAAAAAAAACAAAAAAAAGGAGGGGGGGGGGGCGAAAGTGGAGAGGCGGTGGTGTGAGAAGGGCGGGGGCGGAAGGAAGGCAGGAAGGACAAGAGGCGAGGCGACGGCTTGCTTTGTGTACCGGTCGGTCTCTGGCTATGCTTCGTTTTCTGCAGCAGGGTCGGTGCGCGGCGTGGCTCGCGGCAGTGGGAACGCCTGGCGGCTGGACGGCCAGCAATGCGGTTGGATGGGCGGCCACAGCACCGCACCTGTGCCCGAGGAGGAGACGCTGGCGGCGGGCCCTGAGGTGAGGCCGGCTCGGCTGGGGCTGTGGATGTGTAGGTGTGCGCCGCTGCTGCAACAACGAGTAAAAACGCGAGAAGAAGGGGTGGCGGTAGAGAGGGAGAAAAAAAAAAAAAAAAGGTCGTTGTTGTGTTGATGCGCAGGCAGACGCGTACAGAGAGACGAGCCCGGTCTGCAGCAGGGTGTGGCCGTGCCGAGTGCAGAGCAGCGGCGGCCCGGTTCGGTTCGGTTCGGCCCGGCCCGGCGGGCCGCGCTGTTGTCGCGGACGTGAGCGCCCCCTGGCGGGTGGCCGGAGGCGGCGCGGCGTGTTGGACGTGTGGCTGGTGGCAGTGCACAATTTGCGAGTGGCTGGCGGTGTGGTGTGGCGGTTGGCGCGTCGGGCGGCGGAGAGAGAGAGGGAGGAGAGGTATGTGTTGCGGGCGCCCTTTGCTGCGCTGCGTCGTTGCGTGTGCCGTACAGGGCGGGCGCTTGTCGACTGTGTGGGCGGTGTGGCGAATTGGCGTGAAACGGCTGCCGAGAGGTGTGTGGTAGCGAGCCGGTCGGTGTCAGTGCGAAGGGGAATGTGCGTGCGTTTGGCGGTTTCGGTGTGCTTTTTGCGGCGTGAGAGTGGGAATTAGTGGGGCCGGCTGTTGTGTTGGTTCCTTGTGTCTTGTGTCGCGTAGCTTGATGGCAACGTGGAAGGACGCCGGTTTCGTTTCGAGCCTTGCGTGTGGTTGTCGACGTTGACTGGTTGGCGTGTGCCGATGCACGTGCATGTGTGGGTCGCGAGTGCGTTTTTGGCTGGCTGTGTGTGTGTGTGTGTGTGTGTGTGTGTGTTTTGGGGGGGAAGGGGGAGGCGGTGGTGGAAGTGCAGTCGTTGCCACGGGCGTCGTCGGGTGGGGCTGGGGCTGTGCGTCGTGGCGGAAAGGTGGTAGGTTGCGGGAAGCGAGCCCGTCGTTGACGGTGTCGCGTGAGTTGTGAATCGAGTGGGGCGCGGGGCGCGGGACAGGAGCAGCGTGCCGCTGCGTCGTGGTCGTCAGCAGAGGCTGTGCGTGTGCTTGTCCTTTTTGTGGGCGGTTCGTGCGAGGCGTTTTTGTTTTGTGTTGCCCTAGTTGTTAGTTTATTTTGTTTGTGTTTGTTATTTTGAGACGACGACTGGTTGGTGGCGTGCGCGCGAAGTGGCGGTGTGCGCTTCCCGTGTCGTTTGTGTTGTTTTGTTTTTGTGTGTTTTTTTTGTGTTTTGCACTGGGCCCCGGGTGGGTGGGTGGGTGGGTGCGTGTGTGTCGATTGCCGGCTGGCGAAAGGTGCGCCATCGGCGGGGTGGGTCGCCGGCACAAGTAGAGGCGGCGGCGTTGTTGCTGTTGTTGTGTGGTGTTTGTTTTGTTCGGCTGTGTCGGCGAGCTGTGTTGCGGTGCGTGTGAATGGTGGTGCAAAAGTGCTGGCGTTGGGGCTGCGGCTGCGACGGCGGCGAGCCGCGGGCGCGCATGATAGTGATGTTGTGAACAGCGGCTGTGTACGGTAGTGGTGTTGTTGTAGCACGACGTGCATCCGGGCCGGCGCGGAAAGCGCAGTTGCGGGCGGTTGCCCTTCGGTGCCAGCCATGTCGCGTGAGCGGCGGGTTGCTCTGGTGTCGACACGTGGTGCTCTGGGTTGTTGTGTGGTGCCCTTTGGCCGGTGGGGGTGGTTCGCGTGTGTCTGGTTCGCGCTCGGTATCTGGTCGTGGTCGTGCTGCTCCCCCGTCTGTCGGCGGTTTTCGACGTCGTCTGTACGTTTTTGTTCGTTTGCGGCGTGCCTGCCGACGTCGTCCCGTCGCGACCTTTCAACCGAAAGTGTGGCGCCCGAAGGTGAACGAACGTAACCCTGACCTCGGCGCTTTACGCTGAGCCGAGCGAACCGAACCTAACCCGTGGTGTGGCGAGGTGAGCTCAGCCTGTGAGCCCCTAACGTCTACGTAAGGTAAGCTGTCCGGCTCACGCCTCACGTTTGAACGCTTTTTTTTTTTTTTTTAACCTACGTTTGACGCTTCTTAACCTAGCACTGACCCCTTAACCTAACGTGTAACCTAACCTAACCTAGCCTGTGACGCCTGACGTGTTTGAATGCTTAACCTAAGTTTGACGCTTAACCTAACCCAAGTCCCCTTAACCTAACCCACGTCCACCTAACCTAACCTAACCTAACCTAACCTAGACGTGTAAACGTAATGTGTAACGCGTAACGTGTAAGGTCGGCTGTCGTGTGTGCTGACGGCAGATTGGGTTGGTCTGTAGATTCGGATTGCGGTTTGCCTCGGTCGAGGGGTTGGGTCGGAAGCGGCGAGGGGCGGCGGCGCCTGTTGCGCAGGCGGCGTCCGTTTGCGGCGGGCAATTGTTGAAGAAACGGCTGTGAATGTTGGCGGGCGAGAGGAGGAGGACGGCGCGCGATGTGGCCCGACGGCTGCGGGCCGATCGGGAAACGGCGGGAGGGCGACGGAAGGCGATGGGGCGGCGGAGGCGCGTTTGCACGGCCGTCATCGCCGCACGCCTCGGCTTGTGTGGCTGTGGCGCCGGCCGCGCTGGCCGGGCTGCCGCGGCGACGGTGTGGGAGTTTTGCCGAAGGTTTGGCCATTGTGGCGGGTCGTCGGCTGGGGCTGTGGGGGCGGCATTTGGGCGGGGGCGGCGATTCTCGGCGGGCCGACCCAGGCTGTAGCGCGCGGTAGCTGCAGTTTGGCCGTGGTTTGCGGCGCTGCCGTGGCGACTGGTTGGCGACTGTGGTGTGGCTGTGTGTAGCCCCATCCTCGGTGGTTTGAAAGGCGCGGGCGGTTGTGGCGCAGGTTTGGGGCTGCTCCGCACAGGCTGTCGGACGTTGGGCGGTAGCAAGCGCGGGAGGCGCGGCGCGGCGGCGCGCAGAGTGGCGGCCGCTCTCTCGGCCGTCCGCGCCCGCCCGCGACACTGGCTGGGCCTTGTGATTCTCTGCTCTGCTGCTGTGCTGTGCTTGCGTGCCTGCCTGCCGTCCCGCTCGCTCTCGCTCTCGCTGTGTGTTACGCGCGTCGTCGAAATGGCAGATCAGGCGGCTACGAACGAGACTGCTGCGGCACCCGCCGCCACCGGCACTACGAAGAAGGCCAAGTCTGCGTCGTCTGCGAAGAAGCCGCGCGCCAAGCCTGCGCACCCGCGCACCTCTGAGATGGTGACGGCCGCCATCAAGAGTCTGAAGGAGCGCGGCGGGTCGTCGCTGCAGGCGATCAAGAAGTACATAGCCGCGCACTACAAGCTGGACGCGGAGAAGCTGGCGCCGTTTATCAAGAAGTACCTCAAGTCGGCCGTCGTGGCGGGCGAGCTGGTGCAGACGAAGGGGAAGGGCGCGTCCGGCTCGTTCAAGCTTGCCGGCGCCGGCGGCGGGGGGGCGGCCGAGGGCGGCAAGGCTCGTGCTGGCGGTGCCAAGAAGAAGCGCGCCGCTCCGGCCAGCAAGGAGAAGAAGGGCGCCCGTGCGGCCGGCGCAAAGAAGGCTGGTGGCGTGAAGGCGGCGACCGGTCGGAAGGCGGGCGCCGCCAAGAAGGCGTCTGCGGCGTCGGCCGCTCCCGCGGGTGCGAAGAAGGCGGCTGCGGCCAAGCCGGCCAAGGCCAAGTCGCCGTCGAAGGCGAAGAAGGCCGCCAAGGTTCCGACGAAGAAGCCGAAGGCGCCGCGCCCGAAGAAGGCGACGACGCCGTCTAAGGCGAAGGCTTCGCCCAAGAAGAAGAAGTAGAGTAGAGGAGAAAGAGATGGGAGAAAGGAAGGGTTTGGCGCTTGACTCCGTCGTCCCCACCCCCCGTCGTCGTCTAGTGGCGCGCAAGAGACGCGCGGCCCAAAACGGCCCTTCTCAGGGCCATCAAAGCACGTCGGGGAAGGTTTTGATTGTCGTGTAGCGTCTGGTGTGGGTGTCTGTCTGTCTGGCGTTTCTGTATGCCCGTGGGGATGCTGTTTGCGTGCCGTGGTGGTTGGATTGCGGGGGTCGGTGGCGGGTGTGGGCGGCGGTAGCGGTAAGCGGTGTTGTTGTTGTTGTTGTTGTTGTCGTGGTTGATTGTCGCCGTGTTTGTGGCGGCGGCCGACGGTTGGTTTTCTGTCACGTTGTTTTGTTTGAATACGTTGGTTGGCTTGCCTGCGTTCGTTCTTCTCGGATGTCTGTCTTGTCGAGTCGTGTCTGGTCTTTGTTTTGTTTCTTTGTGTGTGTGTGTTATGTTTTGCAACGGGGGGCACGTTGAGATGTGGAAGGAGTCGGCGGGGGATTTCGGTGGCGTGTAGAGCGAGCGAGCGCGCCTGCCTGGCCGTTGGCCGTCGGAGTTGGAGTGCGGGTTTTTTTTGTTTTCGAAACGAAAGCGGCGGCCGGCCAGCCACCCGTGCGGTGTGACGTCGGCCGTTGGGTATTGTGCGCTTTGAGCGCCGGGGAGGGATGATGTGTGATTGTTGCGCGCTGCTAGCAGGCAGGCAGAGTGAGCGGGTGTGGCGGACGGACGGGAAGTGGTGGTTTTTGTTTTTGGGTTGCGGGGCGAGAGGCAGGCGACCGACAAAGTTTGCTCGCGACGGAGAGATGTTAGTGGCCCTGAAAAGGGCCGTTTTTGTTTGTGCGGTGCGGTGCGGTGCGGTGCCGCGGCGCGGTTTAGGCGCGCTCGCCGCGGATGCGGCGCGCGAGCTGGATGTCCTTGGGCATGATGGTGACGCGCTTGGCGTGGATTGCGCACAGGTTGGTGTCTTCGAAGAGGCCGACGAGGTAGGCCTCGCTGGCCTCCTGCAGGGCCATGACTGCGGAGCTCTGGAAGCGCAGGTCGGTCTTGAAGTCCTGGGCGATCTCGCGCACTAGGCGCTGGAATGGCAGCTTGCGGATGAGCAGCTCTGTGCTCTTCTGGTAGCGCCTGATTTCTCGCAGGGCGACGGTGCCCGGCCTGTAGCGGTGGGGCTTCTTGACGCCTCCGGTGGCGGGCGCGCTCTTCCTCGCCGCCTTGGTGGCGAGCTGTTTGCGCGGCGCCTTTCCGCCGGTGGACTTGCGGGCCGTTTGCTTTGTGCGGGCCATAGCGGTAGCGGTAGCGGAGCGGCGTGCGTGGAGGTTAGGTGCGGCGCGGCGTCCGGTGCTGCCTAGACAACGGGCCCGCGCGCCTCCGTGCAGCGCTTATATGCCCTCGGTTGCGCGTGGTGGGGGGAGGGCGGGCCAGAGTCTATATAGGGGGGCGGCGGGCGCGCTGGGCGCAGACCGTAGCCGACTCGCCAGCCGCTGCAGCTGCTGTTTGTGCACGTTTTGCTTTGCCCGAGGAAGGAAGGATGACAGGCCGCGGCAAGGGAGGAAAGGGGCTCGGCAAGGGTGGCGCCAAGCGGCACCGCAAGGTGTTGCGCGACAACATCCAGGGCATCACGAAGCCCGCCATCCGCCGCCTGGCTCGCAGGGGCGGCGTGAAGCGCATCTCTGGTCTGATCTACGAGGAGACCCGCGGGGTGCTGAAGGTGTTCCTGGAGAACGTGATCCGCGACGCGGTGACGTACACTGAGCACGCCAAGCGCAAGACTGTGACGGCCATGGACGTGGTGTACGCCCTGAAGAGGCAGGGGCGCACCCTGTACGGTTTCGGCGGTTAGGCTGCGTCGCAGCGGGCGCTGGCCTTCCCGCGGCCGTGCTTGTGGGTGGGAGAGACTAGAAAACGGCCCTTTTCAGGGCCACCACACTGTTCGGAAGTTGAAAAGTGCGAAAGAGTCTGTGTTGTTGTTGCTGCGTGTGTGCGCTGTGTTGTTTGTTTCTTTCCGTTTGAGCGACGTGATGTGGCTGGGAGGGGAGAAGGAAAGGAAACGTGTCATGTGGCTGGCTGGCTGTGTGTGTGTGAGAGTGGAGCTGCTTCGTTTGTGTTTGTTATTGTGTGTCTTTGTATCGATCGCGATGGAGATGGCGGGCTGTGTGTTGTTGTGCGAGAGGCGGTGATTATTTGCTTGCGTGGTTTGGCTCTGTGTGTTAGGCGTGTGGGCATAGGCGGCCGGATCAGCTGTTTCGTTCGTGTCGACGGCCGTTGCGGCGCGCGGGAGTGGAGGGCGGTGTGTCGACACGCCTCCCTTTAACAATGGTCATTATTGCTGCCGTTGTCGTTTGGAAGGCGACTGCGACCGTGCAAAATGTGTGTGTGTGTGTGTGTTGGGCCACACGGGCTGTGTGGACGACAAGATGGCGGACGTGCGCCGGCGGCGGCTGTGCTGTGAAAGTGCAAAGTTAAAAACAAAACAAGGTGCGGCGAGGACGACTGAAATTTTGCTTTGGACGTAGGTTTGTGTGGTGGCCCTGAAAAGGGCCGATTGTTGTGGGCCGAGCCGAGCCGGCAAAGCGCGTTGCGTGCAGGGGAGCACGCGGCGCTGCGATTGCCTGGCCTCCTTTAGGCCTTCTTCTCGGTCTTCTTTGGCAGCAGGACGGCCTGGATGTTGGGCAGGACACCACCCTGTGCGATGGTGACGCCCGACAGGAGCTTGTTGAGCTCCTCGTCGTTGCGGATGGCAAGCTGCAGGTGGCGCGGGATGATGCGCGTCTTCTTGTTGTCGCGGGCCGCGTTTCCGGCCAGCTCGAGCACCTCAGCCGCGAGGTACTCCATGACGGCGGCGAGGTAGACGGGCGCCCCGGCGCCGACGCGCTCTGCGTAGTTTCCCTTGCGCAGGAGGCGGTGGATTCTGCCGACCGGGAACTGGAGCCCAGCCCTGCTTGAGCGGGACTTTGACTTGCCCTTGACTTTGCCTCCCTTTCCGCGTCCGGACATGGCGATTGGGCTAGCGACGGTGCACACGAAACGGAAACGAAAACGACCGGTGCGAGCGGCAGCGAGTCGAGCAGCGGAGTGCGTGCCGGCGCAGCAGGGGTGGGGGTGCTTTATGGGCTCGGGTGCGGCGGCCGGTTGCGCGCGCGCCCCATTGGTCGGCGGCCGCAACAGGGCGAGCTGGTAAAGGTGCGGCGGCGGCTGGCGGCGGGTGCCACTGTGTGGGGAGACGCTGACTAGAGCGGAGCGCTTGCTACTGGTGTTGCTGCTGCCGTACGTTCGTTCGAGATGCCGCCCAAGACTAGCGGGAAGGCCGCCAAGAAGGCTGGCAAGGCGCAGAAGAACATTTCGAAGGGCGACAAGAAGAAGAAGCGCAAGAGGAAGGAGAGCTATGCCATCTACATCTACAAGGTGCTGAAGCAGGTGCACCCTGACACGGGCATCTCGTCGAAGGCGATGAGCATCATGAACAGCTTCGTGAACGACATTTTCGAGCGCATTGCGGCCGAGGCTTCTCGCCTGGCGCACTACAACAAGCGCTCGACCATCACGTCCCGCGAGATCCAGACCGCTGTGCGGCTGTTGCTGCCTGGCGAGCTGGCCAAGCACGCCGTGAGCGAGGGCACGAAGGCGGTGACCAAGTACACGAGCTCCAAGTAAGGAGGTGGCTCTGGAATGGAAGGATGGAGAAGGCTCCTCCGTTGCGAGAGCGGCAAAACGGCCCTTTTCAGGGCCACCAACTTGCCTTTTGCGGGAAGGGCGGAATTGTTGTTGTTGTTTGTGTGGACGGCTGTGATGTATGTGTGCATTTTGATTGTGGGCGCGTCAAAGCGTGTTGCGGGGTACGGCCACGAGGTTGGTCGCCGTGGCGTGGAATGGTGGCACGCCTCGTTGGAGTGGTTTTGACCCATTGGTGTTGGGGTGTGTGTGTGTGTGTTACCTGTCTGCGAGGGGGGACAGTGCGATCGGCGACTTTTGTGTCGCCGTAACGACGGCCGTTTGCGGGTTTGTTTTTTTGCACATCATACATGGCGAGGGTGAAATGTGAAATGTTTTTGTTTGGTTGTTTTTGCCGCCCACTATTCCCTTTGCCGTACGCCGAGTTTGACAATGGTGCGACGCAACTGCAGCGTGGAGGTGTGTGAGTGACGTTGAAATGAACGTGCCATTAAGACGCATTGTTGTTGTATTGTACTGTACGTGTACGGCGACACGCACGATGATGTACCATTCGACTCTGATTTTTGATAGCCGTGTCTGACTGATTGCGTACGACGCACGCACACCGATGTCGTCATTCAAGATGCACGCGTGTCCAGTGCAGTACAGTAAGCGCGACGCTAGACGACGACGACGGCGGCGGCGGTCGTTTGTTTGGCGAATGTCTGTACACGTGTTTGTCTGTGTCCATCCGGTATGTATGTATTTGTTTGTTTGAAAGTGTTTTGTGTGTCGGTGACGTGGTCCGATCCGTCGCCCCCTGAGTAACTGTCGATCGGCGCGATAGACCGGCGTCACGCAACTGAACCGAAGTCTTGGGCACACCCGTCATACTGTTGTACACCGTCGCGCTGAGAACGGTAACGAAAGGTTGACTTTGATCGGTCGAATGTCTGGGCAGAACGTGAGGAATGAGGCAAGAGTGCAAGGAGGAAAGGACAGAGGGGGGGCAAAAGAGAGAGGAAGGGAAAAAGGGGAGAAACGCATTCGTAGAGCAACGGAACGTTCCCGCGTCGGAGGCGTATTGGAGCCGCACTGAAATGCGTTTAACGGCGGCGCGGCTGCAAGTGTCTGCCGTGGTGAACGTTACCTTTGACGGCTGCATTGGGCTTTTGCCTTTGCTTTTGCTTTTGCTTTTGCTTTTGCTTTCGCTTTCGCTTTCCCGGATGTACGTAACGTTTGTTGATATGGTTCTGAGGAAGAGTGTATGACAGTGCCGTGCCGTCCATGTTCGTGTGCCCTCCCATTGTGTGTATGCTATTGTCTGTGTACTTGAATGATGTATGTAGGTGTTGGTGGACATGTTGTACCAGTGGGGGGAAATGGATCGTCGATAGTTGCCGTCACGGTCGAGATGACGCACCCTCCGTACAGAAAGGTGTCGAGAAAGTGTGTGTGTGTGTGTGTGTGTGCGTCCGTGAATTGGCAGTGTTTGGAGGTGGGCGTGCCCTGCATGTGGCCCGGAAGGCTGTTCGTTTGGCGGTAGTGTTGTGTGGACAGGGGAGGGGCATGCGTAACGCTGCTGGCATGGCATTTCGGGAGATGGGAGGGGGCAAACGAGGAGCGGCGGCCAAAGACGGGACGGGGAGGGGCGCGGTGTGGGTGGCTTGCGCCTGTGCTCGGCGTTGTGGTTTGTGCAAAAGAGGAGGAGAAAAACAATGAGTTGCCAGGGAGGGGAGCGGTGTTGTGTTGTGGTTGTCGTGGTGTAGCCGCAGACGCGGCTGTCAGTGAACGTGGCGAGACGGACGGATATGCGCGGAGGGGCGGGGGCGGCGCATTTCGCCGGTGCCGTGCCGTGCCTGAAAGCCGCGTGGTCGCTGTGTTGTTGGTGGCGTGGGGGCGAGGAGAGTACCGTACGGGTGTGCTTGTGCGCCGGAAATGGCACACTGCGCCTGCCCGTCTTGGAGGCTGATGGCTGTGGTGTGGAAATGGGGCGCGGTGATGTTGAAGCAGTTGAAGAACAGAAAAGAAACCAAGAAAACGGAAGGCGTGATGCGGCGGTGGTGGTGAGAGCGGGAAAAACAAAACAACAAAAAAAAAAAAATACAACAAAAAAAAAAGAAGGAAAAACAACAAGAAACAAAAAAGAACACAAAACGTCTATCAATATTAAAATGTAAATGGAAATGGAAATGGACCCAGGTATAACCTCCCTGCACAAATAGCAGAGAGTCCGATGATAATAAAAATGTGCCAGAAGAATGTTAACGTCCCTACAAAACAAACCCAACGATAAGATTAATGAAAGAATGAACCGTATGTAACATTGCAACAGACATAATGAAACGTGATAAATTGTATAAGGGCAGCAGCGTTGACCTTTGGCCCTGTATTCAGAATAAAAAGAGCCAAAGATCGTTACCCCAATGAAAAAGACACTGAAACACGTATGTAATGTAACATAGCAGCGATGGCGAGACATTGTAGCATCTGTGACCAGAGAGTTTGCGCTGGACCGCGCGAGTGTTGCGAGCGGTTCTCAGTCAGTCAGTCAGTCAGTCAGTCGTTGCGAGTCTGTAGCTCTGTCTAGTTGAGGGCTGTACTCTGTCAGTAGTCGTCGCGTGCAGTACGCTAATAGTCGTCATGCAGAGCGGTCGGTCAGTAGTAGCAGCCGAGTGCGGTTGTGTGATGTAGGCGGTCGGCAACACTGGTCAAGATGGTGAATAAGGTATACTGTCAATTAATATAATCATTAGATAATGAAGAATTTTATTTATTGTAATTATTCTCCAACAAGTTCCCCAATAATAATTTCTATTTCAAAAGCATTTTTCAAACATTTAATTTTTTTATTGAACTAAAGAGTTCGTTGCACTTCACATTTCATTCCACTTCTTTGAAGAAAAATGTCACTAAAATCACAAAAAAAAGAGAATATTATTATTTGCAATGCAGTTCCTCCAAGCGCTGCGCAACAACAAGAGCAGAAATGTGACATCCATTTATTCTGAGGTAAGACTTTAAATTCTGATTGTTTTGCACAGGGCCAAAGACCGATATTTCGGTTTAATTGAAGTTTCCTGTCGCTGAACGGACTTTAAATGTTGTGAAGAATTTATATTTGAGTCAGATTGCGAATTTCACATTTTTGTTGCCATTTTCAATACCTCTCATTGTGGGCGAGGTTACAATTAGCGCAATGTCCATTAGCGTCCGTAAATAACATTGTCCATTAGTTTAAAATTTGCGGGGAGGTTACAACACACACAAAAAACAAAAAAAAAAAAAAAAAAAAAAAAAAAAAATTGCATTTATATCCGCCCCTCAATTGTAGATACCCCTTACACAGCTGTGTGCAATGAATGAGTGCTGGCTGGTAATTAATTGCACTCCTTGGAGGGAAATGCCATAGGAAGTAGTCTTTAAAAAGTGAATGTTTTTCGTTAAAAGACAAGAGTTACTTTAGAAAAAAGTAATAGTGGGGCTTTTGTTTGTTGTTGAACAAAATAAGTACAATGAACATACGTTATCAGATTTGCGCAATGCAGCTTCACACTACCTTTTGATTATAACACAATATACTATACATCGTCCCGAACCGTGACCAGAGTCGCGAGACGAGCAGAGCACGCCGCCGACGCCCGCTCAGTACAACCGTCCACCCGCTACTACTGTCGACCGACTACTACCTCTCCCGACTCGCGCTACAATATATATAACAACTGTTCCTGGCGACCCGGTGCGTGCCACTACTGTCGTCTGGCGCGGTCCAAGCGCCGACTAGCAACGATAAATAACTCTCTGGTCAGACAGAGATGCTGTCATGCCTCGCCATCGCTCTGGTAATGAATACGTAGGTGTTGCAGCGTGCGTACCACCGGAACACGCAGTGGCGGAGCCAAAGACTGTGTTGTCGAGGTCGAGTGCGAGCGGGAAGAGAGGCAGCGCCGGCACGGAGATGCAAGCGAGCGCGAGACGCACGGGGGCTGCGGCGTGGCGCGTTTGCGGTCGGCGCCTTTGGTGGCAACGGCCGGGACAAGCAGCGGTGTATGGTGTGGTGCGGGGCGGACAGGGGCGGCGCGACGACGGCATGGGGGCGAAAACGGGACGGGGGACGGCGGATGTTGAGAGGCGTCACGCGCGGACAGGACACAGACACAGAGAGACACACAGATTGGAAAGGGAGGGTGCGCGGTAGTAGTTGGGAATGTGCGTACCGTGCGGGATGGGAGTGGGCGAGGAACACGGTCGTGGCCCCTGTTTTGGGTGCGTGTGGTGACGTCGGTGTGTTGTGGGAAGGGAAGGTGCTGTGGCGGCGGCGCGTAATGGGCGTAGGCCGAAAAGAGAAAGGAACGTGGGCAGTGTGTTGGCAAGCGTCGGTTCGACTGCGACGTTGATGGGCAGGGCAGGGCAAGGTTAATGGTGGTAGGAGTAGGCTTGTGGGCGCAAAAAATCTGCCGCTGCAGGCGGTGCCGTAACCGCCATGGCTGGAAGGAGAGAGGGCCAAAGAAAGAAAGAAAGAAGAAAACAAAAAAAACAAAAAAAAGGAGGGGGGGGGGGGCGAAAGTGGAGAGGCGGTGGTGTGAGAAGGGCGGGGGCGGAAGGAAGGCAGGAAGGACAAGAGGCGAGGCGACGGCTTGCTTTGTGTACCGGTCGGTCTCTGGCTATGCTTCGTTTTCTGCAGCAGGGTCGGTGCGCGGCGTGGCTCGCGGCAGTGGGAACGCCTGGCGGCTGGACGGCCAGCAATGCGGTTGGATGGGCGGCCACAGCACCGCACCTGTGCCCGAGGAGGAGACGCTGGCGGCGGGCCCTGAGGTGAGGCCGGCTCGGCTGGGGCTGTGGATGTGTAGGTGTGCGCCGCTGCTGCAACAACGAGTAAAAACGCGAGAAGAAGGGGTGGCGGTAGAGAGGGAGAAAAAAAAAAAAAAAAGGTCGTTGTTGTGTTGATGCGCAGGCAGACGCGTACAGAGAGACGAGCCCGGTCTGCAGCAGGGTGTGGCCGTGCCGAGTGCAGAGCAGCGGCGGCCCGGTTCGGTTCGGTTCGGCCCGGCCCGGCGGGCCGCGCTGTTGTCGCGGACGTGAGCGCCCCCTGGCGGGTGGCCGGAGGCGGCGCGGCGTGTTGGACGTGTGGCTGGTGGCAGTGCACAATTTGCGAGTGGCTGGCGGTGTGGTGTGGCGGTTGGCGCGTCGGGCGGCGGAGAGAGAGAGGGAGGAGAGGTATGTGTTGCGGGCGCCCTTTGCTGCGCTGCGTCGTTGCGTGTGCCGTACAGGGCGGGCGCTTGTCGACTGTGTGGGCGGTGTGGCGAATTGGCGTGAAACGGCTGCCGAGAGGTGTGTGGTAGCGAGCCGGTCGGTGTCAGTGCGAAGGGGAATGTGCGTGCGTTTGGCGGTTTCGGTGTGCTTTTTGCGGCGTGAGAGTGGGAATTAGTGGGGCCGGCTGTTGTGTTGGTTCCTTGTGTCTTGTGTCGCGTAGCTTGATGGCAACGTGGAAGGACGCCGGTTTCGTTTCGAGCCTTGCGTGTGGTTGTCGACGTTGACTGGTTGGCGTGTGCCGATGCACGTGCATGTGTGGGTCGCGAGTGCGTTTTTGGCTGGCTGTGTGTGTGTGTGTGTGTGTGTGTGTGTGTTTTGGGGGGGAAGGGGGAGGCGGTGGTGGAAGTGCAGTCGTTGCCACGGGCGTCGTCGGGTGGGGCTGGGGCTGTGCGTCGTGGCGGAAAGGTGGTAGGTTGCGGGAAGCGAGCCCGTCGTTGACGGTGTCGCGTGAGTTGTGAATCGAGTGGGGCGCGGGGCGCGGGACAGGAGCAGCGTGCCGCTGCGTCGTGGTCGTCAGCAGAGGCTGTGCGTGTGCTTGTCCTTTTTGTGGGCGGTTCGTGCGAGGCGTTTTTGTTTTGTGTTGCCCTAGTTGTTAGTTTATTTTGTTTGTGTTTGTTATTTTGAGACGACGACTGGTTGGTGGCGTGCGCGCGAAGTGGCGGTGTGCGCTTCCCGTGTCGTTTGTGTTGTTTTGTTTTTGTGTGTTTTTTTTGTGTTTTGCACTGGGCCCCGGGTGGGTGGGTGGGTGGGTGCGTGTGTGTCGATTGCCGGCTGGCGAAAGGTGCGCCATCGGCGGGGTGGGTCGCCGGCACAAGTAGAGGCGGCGGCGTTGTTGCTGTTGTTGTGTGGTGTTTGTTTTGTTCGGCTGTGTCGGCGAGCTGTGTTGCGGTGCGTGTGAATGGTGGTGCAAAAGTGCTGGCGTTGGGGCTGCGGCTGCGACGGCGGCGAGCCGCGGGCGCGCATGATAGTGATGTTGTGAACAGCGGCTGTGTACGGTAGTGGTGTTGTTGTAGCACGACGTGCATCCGGGCCGGCGCGGAAAGCGCAGTTGCGGGCGGTTGCCCTTCGGTGCCAGCCATGTCGCGTGAGCGGCGGGTTGCTCTGGTGTCGACACGTGGTGCTCTGGGTTGTTGTGTGGTGCCCTTTGGCCGGTGGGGGTGGTTCGCGTGTGTCTGGTTCGCGCTCGGTATCTGGTCGTGGTCGTGCTGCTCCCCCGTCTGTCGGCGGTTTTCGACGTCGTCTGTACGTTTTTGTTCGTTTGCGGCGTGCCTGCCGACGTCGTCCCGTCGCGACCTTTCAACCGAAAGTGTGGCGCCCGAAGGTGAACGAACGTAACCCTGACCTCGGCGCTTTACGCTGAGCCGAGCGAACCGAACCTAACCCGTGGTGTGGCGAGGTGAGCTCAGCCTGTGAGCCCCTAACGTCTACGTAAGGTAAGCTGTCCGGCTCACGCCTCACGTTTGAACGCTTTTTTTTTTTTTTTTAACCTACGTTTGACGCTTCTTAACCTAGCACTGACCCCTTAACCTAACGTGTAACCTAACCTAACCTAGCCTGTGACGCCTGACGTGTTTGAATGCTTAACCTAAGTTTGACGCTTAACCTAACCCAAGTCCCCTTAACCTAACCCACGTCCACCTAACCTAACCTAACCTAACCTAACCTAGACGTGTAAACGTAATGTGTAACGCGTAACGTGTAAGGTCGGCTGTCGTGTGTGCTGACGGCAGATTGGGTTGGTCTGTAGATTCGGATTGCGGTTTGCCTCGGTCGAGGGGTTGGGTCGGAAGCGGCGAGGGGCGGCGGCGCCTGTTGCGCAGGCGGCGTCCGTTTGCGGCGGGCAATTGTTGAAGAAACGGCTGTGAATGTTGGCGGGCGAGAGGAGGAGGACGGCGCGCGATGTGGCCCGACGGCTGCGGGCCGATCGGGAAACGGCGGGAGGGCGACGGAAGGCGATGGGGCGGCGGAGGCGCGTTTGCACGGCCGTCATCGCCGCACGCCTCGGCTTGTGTGGCTGTGGCGCCGGCCGCGCTGGCCGGGCTGCCGCGGCGACGGTGTGGGAGTTTTGCCGAAGGTTTGGCCATTGTGGCGGGTCGTCGGCTGGGGCTGTGGGGGCGGCATTTGGGCGGGGGCGGCGATTCTCGGCGGGCCGACCCAGGCTGTAGCGCGCGGTAGCTGCAGTTTGGCCGTGGTTTGCGGCGCTGCCGTGGCGACTGGTTGGCGACTGTGGTGTGGCTGTGTGTAGCCCCATCCTCGGTGGTTTGAAAGGCGCGGGCGGTTGTGGCGCAGGTTTGGGGCTGCTCCGCACAGGCTGTCGGACGTTGGGCGGTAGCAAGCGCTCCATCCGCGTACTTAAGGCTAACTTAAATTAGCTGCTTGGTGCAGAGTTTACCTTGCGGCATTTTCTGCTTCTGCTGAGGTGTCATGTGGGTATGTTGTCATCTTTATTTAATGTGTAACATCAGTGTGTGCGGGACGTCATGTTTTCATCAGGTGTTGGGCTTCCTTTGGGCGTCAGGGTATGAAGGGGGATGGCAGTGCTTTTCTGCTTCAAGTCTTCATCTGTCGAGCATGGCCACTGGCCGTCGATAGCGGTCTCTGGGATTAGCAGGAGCTCCCAGCGCTCTGATGAGGGGGTTCGTAGAAACCCTCGTCCGGGTATAGAACCGTCTGGCACTCTTCTTGTGCCTTTCCAGCACGGTGTCCTCGTCGGCTGCCTCGTGGAGGTATTCATGGGGGAACTGCGAGTGCACATGGAAGACCCGCCGCAGGATCGTGTTTTGCAGACTCTGGAGGCGTTGAAGATGTGTCCTCGCTGCGCAGCCCCAGACCTCGCACGCATAATCAAACAGCGGGCGGAGGTAGAGGCGAAAGATGAGAAGGCCATTCGCCGGCGTCAACTCAGAGTGTTCATTGAGGAATGGGTAGAGAGCGCCCATCCGTTGAATAACCTTGAGCCTCACGTCATCAATGTGAGGCTTCCAGGTCAACCTCTTGTCCAGGAGGACCCCCAGGTAGCGGACGGTGTCACTCCACGGTATTTCGACGTCGTAGAGGCGGAGTCGTCGTTCCGGTGCAGTCCTCTTCCTCGTGAAGACAATGGCCTGCGTCTTCGCTGGATTAAATGCAATGCGCCATTTCGCAGCCCAATCTTGCAAGGCATGACAAGCTGCCTGAAGGCGAGGGATCAGCACCTCGCGCCACCGACTTCTAGAGAACAACATCGTGTCGTCCGCGTACACAGCTTTTTCGACCCGTGGAGGTGTTGGCAGGTCCGACGTAAACAAGCAGTAGAGGACCGGTCCGAGTACAGAGCCTTGAGGGACGCCAGCTCGGATAGGGCGGGCGTTGGAGAGGCGATCTTCTACTCGTACAGCAAAGGTGCGGTGTTCCAAGTAGGACGCAATCAGACGGACGTAGGCCTTCGGGAAGTGCAGTCGGTGTATTTTCCATAAGAGTCCCTGGTGCCACACGCTATCGAACGCCTTCTTGACGTCGAAGAGGACTGCCCCACAATAGTCGCGCTGGTTGAACGTCTGGGCGATATATTCAACAGCCCGAAGGATCTGCATCGTGGTGGAGTGGCCACTGCGAAAGCCGAACTGTTCCGGCGGCATGAGTTCCTCAGCATCGATGTGGACTTGTAACCGGCGAAGCAGGAGCCTCTCGAACAGTTTGCTGAGATGGGGTAGCAAGCTGATCGGCCTATAGTTGGATGGGTGGCGGCGGTCTTTCCCAGGCTTAGGTACTGCCACCACGATGGAATGCTTCCAGGCGCGTGGATAATTCGCAGTTCGCAGGATCCACGAAAAGATGGCTGCCAGATACACAATCGCCGTCCAGGGCAGCTGCTTCAGGACCAAGCCTGGGATGGCATCGACACCAGGGGCTTTGTTGGCAGGCAGAGTCCGTAAGCCCTCGTGAACTTCCTGAGGCGTGACGGGCGGAATGGGGTCGGCTTCCTCCTCCACATCTTGAAGCAGCGCCTCCACGTCGCGTTCAATGTGTGCAACCCGTTGGGGGTCAACTCCCTCGTCGAGCGGGCGAAAGTTGGCTTCGAAGGCGTCAGCCAATGCATTCGCCTTATCGTCGGGCCGGAAGACATCACCAGCAGCCGTTGCAAGAGGCGGAATCCGGGTGCGTCGTTGTGTGAAGAAGCGGATTGACTGAAAATTCATCGGGTCAGGTGTGAATGATCGAAGTTTCTCAGCCCATCGCTGATTCCTATGCGCGATGAGTCTGGCCTTGATGTCCCGCCGGAGGAGGTTGATGTGCCGCTTCAGGTCGCGATTCCGGGTAATCCGCCACTCACGACACAGCCGATTGCGCAGCCGGATCGAGTCCAAGATGTCTGGAGGCAGTCCTGGAGCGGGGACGGTAGTAGGTTTCGGCGGAGGCGTAGCATGGACGAGCGCATCCGTGACGTCAGCAACGAAGTGGTCGATGGAATCACCATTGATGTCTTCTGCAGCACGCACGGTGTCAATGGAGTGGGTGAGCCGTTCCTGGAAGCTGGTCCAGTTCGTTCTTCGGTAGTTGAGGCAGCCGGAGGAATGGTCCGGGGCAACTTGGAGGGTGAAGAGCACTGGGAGGTGGTTCGAATTCAGTGCATGGACCACCTCAGCTGTCAGATGCTGCGGAAGACCCTTGGTGATGGCCACATCAAGCACGTCCGGGCGGCCGTTGGACGGGTAACAGGTGGGCTCTTCCGGGCCGCAAACATACGATTGTGCTTCCTCGGTGGCACGGAGAAGAAGGCGTCCACTCCAGTTGGTGGCCTGAGAATTCCAAGCAGCATGCTTGGAATTCAGGTCCCCAGCGATGAAAAGGCGTCCAGGCATGCGGAGCAGCGCTCGAGCATCTTCGAGGTCCAGCACTCTTCTCGGGCTGCGGTAGACCGCAACAAAGGTGACGGGTCCCGTGCTCGTTTCCACAACGACTGCTGTAGCCTCGATGAGTCCCGTTGCCGGCGGTTGGATCTCATGATGCCGGATAGATCTGCGTATGAAGATGGCCGTCCCTCCTCCTCTCGTCAGCCGGTCCGTCCGGTAGCAACAGTAGTTAGGGATGTTGCTACGAATCCCAGGCTTTAAGAATGTTTCACAGACCATGCATATATCGACGTTATAGTCCGTCAAGAATTGTTGCAATTCAGGCACATCATGGGTGAGACCATCGGCATTATATGCCACAATCCTCAAGTCGTCAAGCCGTCTAATCCTGGCCATGACTGACGGCGGGAGGTGCTGCTGTTGCTGCCGGGAAGGCCCTGGTGAGTGTCGCCTCAACTGTGGCGGCAATGGTAGTTGGCAGTTGAGCCAGCGTGGAGGTGATGCTGGCGAGCGAGGTTGCAATCTGAGTCAGCAAGGCCAGGAGATCGTCTGTACCTGGCTGGTGCTGAGGGCGGATTGCCGGAGGTGGCTGCTGGCGTTGTCCTGGCGGTGCCACAGGCGGTGCCTGAGCAGCTGTTGATCCTGGTGGCTGCATCGAGCGCCGAAGGGCGTCCGCCACAGTGAGGTCATCGCGGATCTTCGCAGCACGTCGGTCCATCAATGTGGGCCAGGCGCGGGCATCAGAAGTCTGCGGCGGAGGCGGCTGCCTGGGTCGGCGGCGACTGGCGGGCGTCGTCTGCTTGAAGGTAGGCGGAAGACCGCGCATTCGTCGACTGGCCTCTTTGTGTTTACTGCACGAACGGAAGTTCGCCGGATGAGCGCCCCCGCAAAGTCCACAGGTCGCTGGCTGATCTCTGCTTCTTGTGCACGTCCTGCTGTCATGATTGGCGCCGCACTTGACGCAAATCCAGGGCATGGTGCACCACCTGGCCACATGGCCGAACCCTTGGCATCGATAACACTGCGTCGGGCCACGGGACTTCCGGAGCTTTTCCACTTTGATTTCCAAGCCGTAGAAGCGTTCCAGGTTGAAAATATCGCGATGTTCTGCTGTATCTGGTAGGATAACCACCCGATGACCAGTCTGCTGGTTGGTTCCCGGCATCCGATGGTGCTCGATCAGAGAGGCCACGAAACCAAGTTCCTCCAGTTCCTCTTTGACATCAGCATGCGCCAATGTGATAGGGATGCCCTTGATGAGCGCCTTGATCGTCGGCGGCCGAACTGCCGGAAAAGTGAACATCGGGATGCCCTTCTGGCCAAGCATGTCGTGGACCAAGATGTAGTCTTCGGTAGACGCTAGCATAAGCTTCAGGTTGCCATCCCCCGACTGTTTGACTGTAAATCCTTGACGGCAGTGTGTTTTAAGCCAGTCATGTAAATCCTTGTACGAATCCTTGTATTGTAGAAAAATCGGCGGTATTTTCCGACGTGGTGCGGTCGGCGTGGGGGCCGACTGGTCATCCATGGGCGTCTCGCCCTCATGCTGCGGCTGCTGTGCCGCGCCATCAGCACGCTGCTGCATCGCACGACGTTGCTGCTGTTCTGCCAGGGAAGAGGCGGCATCTTCTAGCGTGGCCCCTTCGCCCTGCAGCGGCTGGAAGGAGTTTGAGACCTCCAATTCTCTCGCGACGACGAGTCGCCGTGGCCTAGCCTGCTTCTTCAACGGCGGCTGTCGGAAACCCTCGTCCCGCGGTTCATTCCGTGTAAGCCGTCCCGACGTAGAGCGGCCGTCCGCGCTGCTTCTGCGCCGCAACTCCGATCGTCGTCGGTTGATGACCTCCTGCACGGTGGTATCTTCATCTATATCCGAAGAGTAATCCATATCGGCATCCAAAGGCTGCTCTGCCGCGAGGGTACTATTACTTCCCCCCGCGACAGGTCCGGTCGTCGTATGTGCGTCGGCTGATGGCGAGGCGGCCGGTGGGGCAAGCCCCATCGGACCGCGGCCGGCCGACGCGGGCGCAGCCGGAGCACGTGCTCCGGTCGCGCGAGCGCAGAGTGACACGTCCATCCCGTCTGACATCGCTCACTCGACTGGGTAGCAAGCGCCCATCCGCCAGTCGTTATGTCCCAAGAAGAGGAGAGCAACACAGGATTTACCTGACGGCATTGCCTGCATTCGTCAGAGGAGAAAGGGTGTGTTGAACTTCTTTATTTGGTGTATGGCATCGGGGTATGCGGGATCATAAAAGAAAATCATAGGGACGGAGCTGCAAGCAGCGTCCGTTTGGTGCACTCCCGAGTCTCAGCGGTCGAGGAGTGCAACAGGCCGCTGATAGCGGTCACGAACATCTTGAGGTGCGCCAACGTCTCGAATGAGGGGATTGGCAGAGGCGCGCGACCGTCGGTAAAAACGGCTGGCATTCTGCTGGATGCGGGGCATCACTTCCAGTTCATCAGCTGCATGGTGGAGGTATTGATGCGGAAACTGCGGGTGTACATGGAAGACCCGCCGGAGGATCTTATTCTGTTGCGCCTGAAGACGCTGAATATGCGTGGGAGCCGCATTGCCCCAGGCCTCACACGCATAGTCCACAATTGGTCGTATAAATAAGCGGAAGATGAGGAGGCCATTCCGGATGGAGAGGTCAGACCCTTCATTAAGGAATGGGTACAGCGCACCCATCCGCTGGTGGACTTTGGCACGCACGGCGTCGATGTGTGGCTTCCACAGTAGGCGATCGTCCATGATAACGCCCAGGTACCGGACGGTCTTCTGCCAGGGGAGGGCGGTCCCATAGAGTCGAAGTGGCGGGGCCGGCATCGTCGTCTTCCTCGTAAAGACGATGGCCTGCGTCTTCAGGGGGTTGAACCGGATGCGCCAGCGAGCTGCCCAGATCGCGAGGTCGTCGCATGCCTGCTGCAACCGGGAATGCATGGCGGCATGCCACCGGCTCCTGGTGTAGAGCATCGTATCGTCGGCGTAGACGGCTTTCTCCACTCGGGGCGACGTCGGAAGGTCCGAGGTAAATATAGTATAAAGGACGGGGCCCAGGACGGAGCCCTGCGGCACCCCGGCGACGATAGGTCTGGCAGTGGAGAGAGCCGCATCAACGCGGACAGCGAAAGTACGGTGCTGCAGGTACGACGCAATGAGGCGCACGTACGCTCGGGGAAACCCAAGGTGGTCCATCTTCCAGAGAAGTCCAGCATGCCAAACACTGTCAAAGGCCTTCGTGACATCTAGAAGAACCCCTCCACAGTATTCCCGGTTGTTGAAGGCGCGAGTGATGTACTCCACAACACGTACAATCTGCTGGGTCGTGGAGTGGCCGCTGCGGAATCCAAACTGTTCCGGGGGGAGGATTTCCCGAATATCCAGGATGGTCCGGAGTCGCTGAAGAAGAAGCCGCTCAAACAGCTTGCTGATGTGCGGAAGCAAACTGATAGGCCGGTAGGATTTTGGGTCCTTCCGATCCTTGCCCGGCTTAGGAACAGCAATAACGATGGAGTGCTTCCACGCTGCAGGGTAGGTGCGAGTCCGCAGAACCCAATTGAAGATGGCAGTGAGATGAACCACAGCCAGGAGCGGCAGGTTCTTCAGGACCCGGCCGGTAATGTCGTCAACACCTGGAGCCTTGGACGCCGGGAGAGCCTTGATGCTTGCACGGACTTCGGCCACTGAAATAGGTGGTATGTCGTCACGGTCCTCCTCCCCGTCCCCGTGGAGGATGGTCTGCACTGCTGCGTCAACCTGGTCGACGTGTAGCTGGTCCACATCTTCTTGAAGGGGGGTAAAATTCTCCTGAAAGATGTCCGCAAGGAGATTCGCCTTATCCTCATGTAGATAGGCCGTCCCAGTCGGTGTTGCAAGAGGGGGCATCCGTGTCCTGCGCTTCGTAAAAAAGCGGACTGCATTCCAGTGCATGGGGTCAGGGGTGAACGCCTGCAGTTTCTCAGCCCAGCGGCGATTCTTATGCTGGACAATTGCGGCCTTGATGTCACGGCGCAGGCTGTTGATGTGGCGCTTCAGCTGTGGGTCCCTGGTCACACGCCATTCCTTGCAGAGGCGATTACGTGTGCGGATGTCCTGGAGGATTTCCGCCGGGAGAGCGGAAGATGCGACTGTGCTGGTGCGCGGGCGGGGCGTCGCTCCCACCAAAGCTGCGGTGAGTGTATCAGCAAACTGGGCTGCAGAGGCCTCGTGAACGCCGACGCCATCCACCTGTCGCTGCAGGGCTGCAGTAACTCGTCGCTGGAAGCAGGGCCAATCCGTGTGGTTGAAATTGAGGTGGCCCGGACTCTGCGCCGGGGCGACGTCCAGTTGAAAGAGAACGGGCAGATGGTCGGAGTTCAGTTCGTGAAGGACTTCAGCAGTCAGGAACTGATTAAGTCCCCGAGTAATGGCGATGTCAAGAATGTCGGGCCTCCCTCTGCTAGGATAACACGTCGGCTCCACGGGCCCACAGACATACGCGTTCACCTCTTCAGTGGCCTGGAGTAGAAGGCGCCCATTACGATTGGTGACCAATGAATTCCAGGCCGCATGTTTGCAATTAAGGTCACCTGCGATGAAATATTTGCCTGGAGTCCGTAGAAGGAGACGGGCATCATCGATGAGGAGCTGGCGGCGAGGGCTCCGGTAGACAGCCATGAACGTGACTGGTCCAGTGGCTGTTTCAACCTGGACAGCAGTAACTTCAATAGACCCGATGGCAGGCGGTTGAATTTCACAATGCGGGATGGAGGAGCGGATGAAGATCGCCGTGCCACCCCCCTGCGTCGGTCTGTCGGTCCGAAAGCATCGGTAATTTGCGATGTTGGAGCGGATGCCTGGCTTGAGAAATGTCTCATTCACCAGGCATATGTCCACGTCATGTTCAAACAAGAACTGCCGGAGCTCCTCAAGGTCGTAGGTGAGGTTGGCGGCGTTATAAGCCACGATGCGGAAATCATCCAAGCGGCGGCGTCTAGGCATGCTGGGCTACTGAAGTGTCTGCAGTAGGAGCCTGAAGGCTGCGTGAGATCGTCGCCTCCACCGTGGCGGCGATGGTTGCAGGCAGGTGGACGATGGCATTGGTCAACTCGGTCACCATCGTGGTCAGATGCTGCAGCAGCTGGAAAACGTCGTGGAGCCCAACAGTAGGCACCGCAGTGGGTGAAGGAGAAGCTGGCTGGCGGTCCTGGCGCGGAAGAGGCGGCGGGACGCTTGGCACCTCGGCAGCTGCAGTAGCCCGTGGGTGGGAGACGCCCTTCAGTGCATCGGCCACTGTGACACCGGGCTGGATCCTCGCGGACCGGCGTTCCATGAGGGAGGGCCACGTACGGTTGTCATTGGCCGGCCGTGTGGGCGGCGGTTGGCGCCGCCGGCGGGTATCAGCACGTCGGGAAGGCGGGACGGGAGGAAGACCCCGCTGCCGACGGCTAGCCTCCTTATGCTTCGCGCAGGAACGAAAATTGGCAGGATGACTGCCTCCACACAGGCCACAGATGGGCGGCTCATCCTTGCTTCGTGGACAAAGGCGGCTGTCGTGGCCAGCACCACACTTGACGCACATAGGCGGCATAGTGCAGTGACGGGCCACGTGGTTGAACCCTTGGCACCGGAAGCATTGGACCGGGCCACGGGACTTCCGCAGACGTTCCACGGTGACGGAGAGGTCGTAAATCCTGGTTAGCTGGAATATTTCCCGATGCCGAGGAGTGTCCTGCAGGACGACGACGCGGTGGCCAGTAAGCTGATTGGTCCCGGGCATACGATGGTAATCCACCACCGTCGCGACGAAGCCGAGGTCCTCCAGTTCTTCCTTCAGTTCGTCATGGGTGAGAGACGCCGGAATGTGCTTCAACAGCGCCTTCAGAGTCGGCGGACGGACCGCTGGATAGGTATACATGGGGATACCCTCTCGCCCAACCATATCCATTACGGTCACATAATCCTCAGTACAGGAGAGGTTGAGTTTGAGGGTATCACCCCCTGTCTGCTTGGCAGTAAACGACTGCTTACAATGTTCCTTTAACCACGTGTGCAGTTGCTTGTAGGAGTTCTTAAACTGCAACACAATGGGCGGCACCTTCCGCTGCAGCTGAGGCGGGGACGGTTGCTGCTGCGCCCCCTGCTGTGGCTGTTGCTGCTGGGGCGGTGGAACGTCGTCCGCGCCGTCTTGGATGACGTCGTAGCGGTTAGACGTTGGCACCGCGTCCGTGTCAGGCCGCCGCTGCGGCTGCTTCGAGACCTTCTTCTTTGGTGGCTTCCGGAAACCGTCATCTGCCCCGGTGGCGGCGTCGCCGGTACGCTTACGACTATGCTGCTGGTGGCCGTCGTCATCTTCACCCGAAGAGTCATGAGTGCAATCCATACCGAGATCCAAAGTCCTTGCACAGGTCGTCAACAGATCGTTTTCACGGAGGCGTTGCCTGGTCATCATAGGTGGGGGGCCGGATGAGGCCGCCGACGAAGTATTCTCCGCCGGACGGCGATCCGCCACACCCTCAGCCGGAGTAGCGTCCGTAGACATAACGAGCTCTCGCGCGACACGTCCGCTCTCGTCGGAAGACTAACTCCGAATGGGGTAGCAAGCGCGGGAGGCGCGGCGCGGCGGCGCGCAGAGTGGCGGCCGCTCTCTCGGCCGTCCGCGCCCGCCCGCGACACTGGCTGGGCCTTGTGATTCTCTGCTCTGCTGCTGTGCTGTGCTTGCGTGCCTGCCTGCCGTCCCGCTCGCTCTCGCTCTCGCTGTGTGTTACGCGCGTCGTCGAAATGGCAGATCAGGCGGCTACGAACGAGACTGCTGCGGCACCCGCCGCCACCGGCACTACGAAGAAGGCCAAGTCTGCGTCGTCTGCGAAGAAGCCGCGCGCCAAGCCTGCGCACCCGCGCACCTCTGAGATGGTGACGGCCGCCATCAAGAGTCTGAAGGAGCGCGGCGGGTCGTCGCTGCAGGCGATCAAGAAGTACATAGCCGCGCACTACAAGCTGGACGCGGAGAAGCTGGCGCCGTTTATCAAGAAGTACCTCAAGTCGGCCGTCGTGGCGGGCGAGCTGGTGCAGACGAAGGGGAAGGGCGCGTCCGGCTCGTTCAAGCTTGCCGGCGCCGGCGGCGGGGGGGCGGCCGAGGGCGGCAAGGCTCGTGCTGGCGGTGCCAAGAAGAAGCGCGCCGCTCCGGCCAGCAAGGAGAAGAAGGGCGCCCGTGCGGCCGGCGCAAAGAAGGCTGGTGGCGTGAAGGCGGCGACCGGTCGGAAGGCGGGCGCCGCCAAGAAGGCGTCTGCGGCGTCGGCCGCTCCCGCGGGTGCGAAGAAGGCGGCTGCGGCCAAGCCGGCCAAGGCCAAGTCGCCGTCGAAGGCGAAGAAGGCCGCCAAGGTTCCGACGAAGAAGCCGAAGGCGCCGCGCCCGAAGAAGGCGACGACGCCGTCTAAGGCGAAGGCTTCGCCCAAGAAGAAGAAGTAGAGTAGAGGAGAAAGAGATGGGAGAAAGGAAGGGTTTGGCGCTTGACTCCGTCGTCCCCACCCCCCGTCGTCGTCTAGTGGCGCGCAAGAGACGCGCGGCCCAAAACGGCCCTTCTCAGGGCCATCAAAGCACGTCGGGGAAGGTTTTGATTGTCGTGTAGCGTCTGGTGTGGGTGTCTGTCTGTCTGGCGTTTCTGTATGCCCGTGGGGATGCTGTTTGCGTGCCGTGGTGGTTGGATTGCGGGGGTCGGTGGCGGGTGTGGGCGGCGGTAGCGGTAAGCGGTGTTGTTGTTGTTGTTGTTGTTGTCGTGGTTGATTGTCGCCGTGTTTGTGGCGGCGGCCGACGGTTGGTTTTCTGTCACGTTGTTTTGTTTGAATACGTTGGTTGGCTTGCCTGCGTTCGTTCTTCTCGGATGTCTGTCTTGTCGAGTCGTGTCTGGTCTTTGTTTTGTTTCTTTGTGTGTGTGTGTTATGTTTTGCAACGGGGGGCACGTTGAGATGTGGAAGGAGTCGGCGGGGGATTTCGGTGGCGTGTAGAGCGAGCGAGCGCGCCTGCCTGGCCGTTGGCCGTCGGAGTTGGAGTGCGGGTTTTTTTTTTTTGTTTTCGAAACGAAAGCGGCGGCCGGCCAGCCACCCGTGCGGTGTGACGTCGGCCGTTGGGTATTGTGCGCTTTGAGCGCCGGGGAGGGATGATGTGTGATTGTTGCGCGCTGCTAGCAGGCAGGCAGAGTGAGCGGGTGTGGCGGACGGACGGGAAGTGGTGGTTTTTGTTTTTGGGTTGCGGGGCGAGAGGCAGGCGACCGACAAAGTTTGCTCGCGACGGAGAGATGTTAGTGGCCCTGAAAAGGGCCGTTTTTGTTTGTGCGGTGCGGTGCGGTGCGGTGCCGCGGCGCGGTTTAGGCGCGCTCGCCGCGGATGCGGCGCGCGAGCTGGATGTCCTTGGGCATGATGGTGACGCGCTTGGCGTGGATTGCGCACAGGTTGGTGTCTTCGAAGAGGCCGACGAGGTAGGCCTCGCTGGCCTCCTGCAGGGCCATGACTGCGGAGCTCTGGAAGCGCAGGTCGGTCTTGAAGTCCTGGGCGATCTCGCGCACTAGGCGCTGGAATGGCAGCTTGCGGATGAGCAGCTCTGTGCTCTTCTGGTAGCGCCTGATTTCTCGCAGGGCGACGGTGCCCGGCCTGTAGCGGTGGGGCTTCTTGACGCCTCCGGTGGCGGGCGCGCTCTTCCTCGCCGCCTTGGTGGCGAGCTGTTTGCGCGGCGCCTTTCCGCCGGTGGACTTGCGGGCCGTTTGCTTTGTGCGGGCCATAGCGGTAGCGGTAGCGGAGCGGCGTGCGTGGAGGTTAGGTGCGGCGCGGCGTCCGGTGCTGCCTAGACAACGGGCCCGCGCGCCTCCGTGCTGCGCTTATATGCCCTCGGTTGCGCGTGGTGGGGGGAGGGCGGGCCAGAGTCTATATAGGGGGGCGGCGGGCGCGCTGGGCGCAGACCGTAGCCGACTCGCCAGCCGCTGCAGCTGCTGTTTGTGCACGTTTTGCTTTGCCCGAGGAAGGAAGGATGACAGGCCGCGGCAAGGGAGGAAAGGGGCTCGGCAAGGGTGGCGCCAAGCGGCACCGCAAGGTGTTGCGCGACAACATCCAGGGCATCACGAAGCCCGCCATCCGCCGCCTGGCTCGCAGGGGCGGCGTGAAGCGCATCTCTGGTCTGATCTACGAGGAGACCCGCGGGGTGCTGAAGGTGTTCCTGGAGAACGTGATCCGCGACGCGGTGACGTACACTGAGCACGCCAAGCGCAAGACTGTGACGGCCATGGACGTGGTGTACGCCCTGAAGAGGCAGGGGCGCACCCTGTACGGTTTCGGCGGTTAGGCTGCGTCGCAGCGGGCGCTGGCCTTCCCGCGGCCGTGCTTGTGGGTGGGAGAGACTAGAAAACGGCCCTTTTCAGGGCCACCACACTGTTCGGAAGTTGAAAAGTGCGAAAGAGTCTGTGTTGTTGTTGCTGCGTGTGTGCGCTGTGTTGTTTGTTTCTTTCCGTTTGAGCGACGTGATGTGGCTGGGAGGGGAGAAGGAAAGGAAACGTGTCATGTGGCTGGCTGGCTGTGTGTGTGTGAGAGTGGAGCTGCTTCGTTTGTGTTTGTTATTGTGTGTCTTTGTATCGATCGCGATGGAGATGGCGGGCTGTGTGTTGTTGTGCGAGAGGCGGTGATTATTTGCTTGCGTGGTTTGGCTCTGTGTGTTAGGCGTGTGGGCATAGGCGGCCGGATCAGCTGTTTCGTTCGTGTCGACGGCCGTTGCGGCGCGCGGGAGTGGAGGGCGGTGTGTCGACACGCCTCCCTTTAACAATGGTCATTATTGCTGCCGTTGTCGTTTGGAAGGCGACTGCGACCGTGCAAAATGTGTGTGTGTGTGTGTGTTGGGCCACACGGGCTGTGTGGACGACAAGATGGCGGACGTGCGCCGGCGGCGGCTGTGCTGTGAAAGTGCAAAGTTAAAAACAAAACAAGGTGCGGCGAGGACGACTGAAATTTTGCTTTGGACGTAGGTTTGTGTGGTGGCCCTGAAAAGGGCCGATTGTTGTGGGCCGAGCCGAGCCGGCAAAGCGCGTTGCGTGCAGGGGAGCACGCGGCGCTGCGATTGCCTGGCCTCCTTTAGGCCTTCTTCTCGGTCTTCTTTGGCAGCAGGACGGCCTGGATGTTGGGCAGGACACCACCCTGTGCGATGGTGACGCCCGACAGGAGCTTGTTGAGCTCCTCGTCGTTGCGGATGGCAAGCTGCAGGTGGCGCGGGATGATGCGCGTCTTCTTGTTGTCGCGGGCCGCGTTTCCGGCCAGCTCGAGCACCTCAGCCGCGAGGTACTCCATGACGGCGGCGAGGTAGACGGGCGCCCCGGCGCCGACGCGCTCTGCGTAGTTTCCCTTGCGCAGGAGGCGGTGGATTCTGCCGACCGGGAACTGGAGCCCAGCCCTGCTTGAGCGGGACTTTGACTTGCCCTTGACTTTGCCTCCCTTTCCGCGTCCGGACATGGCGATTGGGCTAGCGACGGTGCACACGAAAACGGAAACGAAAACGACCGGTGCGAGCGGCAGCGAGTCGAGCAGCGGAGTGCGTGCCGGCGCGCGCGGCCTCCTTTCGTCTGGACTGGGTGTGGAACATCCCAGGCTATCGTGAACGTAGGGTTTACCTAGAGGCATTTCCTACCAAGGCTGCAGGGTGTGGTTGGCGGTGGTCAGCGCGTATGATATCTGGAAGTCGCTGAGAGGAAGAAGTGGTGGTGAGTCTTCTGGGCTGACCTGATTATTCGATCAGGGCAACGGGCCGCCTGTAGTGGTCGTGATGGTCATTATGTCGTCCTAACCTCCGGACGAGGGGATTGTCTGAAGTGCGGGTGGCATTATAAAACCGGCGCGCTGCGTCTTTAAATCTCTCCCGGACGAGGGGTTCCTCAGCCGCCTGATGGAGGGGGCGATGAGGGAAATCACGCGGCACATGGTAAACTCGGCGCAAGAGCTTGTTTTGTAGTTGCTGGAGCCTCTGAATATGGGAGGGGGCAGCATTGCCCCAGACTTCACAGGCATAGTCCATAACCGGACGAATGCACGTGCGATAGATATGCAGTCCGTTGGCGACAGGGAGCGAGGAAGTTTCGTTGAGCATGGGGTACAATGCCCCAGCCCTCTGAGATGTCTTCCGGTGTACAGCGGTGACGTGAGGCTTCCATGTCAGGGTGCGATCGAGAATGACCCCGAGGTAGGTAGCAGTCGTGGTCCAGGTGATGGCCTGATTACAAAGCACCAGGGGCGGCACGTCAGGTGGGAGACGGCGAGTGAGGAGCATCGCCTGAGATTTGGTGGCGTTGAAGCCGATCCGCCAGTCGGCGGCCCAGCGCTCGAGGTCCTGCAGAGCAGCTTGCAGACGTCGGAGGACGGCGTCGATGTTGCGATGGCGCGAGAAAAGGGCCGTGTCATCAGCATAGATGGCACGACCAACCCTCGGGGAAATCGGCAGGTCAGAGGTGTAGACAGCATACAATATCGGGCCCAGAACACTCCCTTGTGGCACTCCAGCAAGTACCGGGCGAACAGAGGAAGTCGTGCTGCCAACTCGGACGACAAATGTACGGCCCTCAAGGTAGGTGCCAAGTAGGCGGACGAAGCACGAAGGGATGCCGAGATGGAACAACTTGAAGAGCAGGCCGTGGTGCCAGACGGTGTCGAAGGCCTTGGACACATCAAGCAAGACAAGGCCGCAAAACTCCCGATTGTTGAACGCCAGTGTCGCCTCCTCGACGACGCGGAGCAACTGTTGGGTGGTGGAGTGGTGCTGGCGGAAGCCAAACTGTTCCCGAGGAATGATGTTGTCCTGGTGAAGCAGCCGGCCGAACCTAGAGAGGAGGATCCTCTCGAAAACTTTACTCAGCGTCGGGAGGAGACTGATGGGGCGATAATGCTCCGGTACTGTCCTGTTTTTGCCCGGCTTCGGGACCGCCACGACGACAGCCTTCTTCCAAGCTTCTGGGTACTGCAGTTGGTGAAAGATGGCGTTAAAGAGAGCGACCACATACAGGATGGCAATCCTGGGCAGCATGCGGAGGACTCTCCCGTCAACGTTGTCGTGCCCCGGGGCCTTCGTCTGGGGAAGTCGGCGAAGATGGTCAGTGACCTCCCTTTCCGATGTTGGGGCAATGGTGGCGTCACCGTGATCGCCGTGGAGGAAGGCAGCAAGTCTGGTTTCAACTGTGCGGACGTTCTCGTTGTCGACCGGCGCCGCAAGGGGCCGGAAGTTGGCCTCAAAAGTCGTCGCCAGGGCCTCGGCTTTAGCGGCGGGCGTGTAAGCAGGTCCATCGGTAGTTGTGAGCGGCGGCATGTGTGGGCGGTGCCGTGTGAGGGAACGGACCAACTCCCACGTGTCGGCCCCAGGATCAACTGAGGCAAGCTTCTCCTCCCACCGGCGGATACGGTGAGCAGCAAGGGCAGCCTTGATGACGCGGCGGAGATGATTGATACGCCGCTTCAGCACGGGCTGGCGTGTTTCATGCCAAACTCTGTTGAGACGGTTTCGTTCTCGGATAAGGTCCCGTAAGTCTGCAGGGAGTGCTGGAGCTGCCACTGAAGAAACCCGTGGAGGCGTAGTGGAGTCAGCAACAGCCGTGGTGAGAGCCGCAGTCAGCGTGTTAAGAGCAGCATTGACATCCGTGTCCAGTGGAGGTGGCTCATCCGGGAGGCGTTGCAGAACAAGCTGCCTGAAGCGCGGCCAGTCGGTCTTCCGGGTGTCGAGCTTCGCCGCCGGTGGAAGCGGAGTGACATGTAGTCGAAAGAGCACCGGCAAGTGGTCGGAGCTCAAGGCGTGCAGAACGTCGGGGGTGACAAACCAGTCGACACCCTTAACGAGACAAATGTCCAAAACGTCGGGAGCAGAGCCGTTCGAAGGGTAGTGCGTCGGCTCAGCAGGTCCATACACAGAAGCTCGTGCCCTCTCAGCGGCGTGATAGAGCCGCCTCCCACTGACGTTCAGCGTCCGAGAATTCCAGAGCTGGTGCTTGGCATTCAGGTCTCCGGCAAGGAAGAGCTTGACCCCAGCACGAAGGAGAGTGTCAGCATCATGGACGGTGAGGTGGCCTCGTGGCGGCCGGTACACGGAGAGAAAGATGACCGTTCCAAGGGACGTCTCCACTGCAACAGCCGTGGCTTCACAGGAGTCCAACCTCGGCAGAGGGACACGATAGTGTCGGAGTGTCCGCTTGACATAGATGGCTGTCCCACCGCCAGCCGTCAGCCTGTCGTCGCGATAGCAGACGTAATTCGGTGCGTTCGCTCGAAGTCCAGGCTTGAGATGGGTCTCGGTGAGGAGACACACATCCACGCTGTAATCCTGGAGGAACTGCCGGAATTCGAGAAGCGCAGGAAAGAGGCCATTCGCGTTCCACGTTACAGCCGTGAAGGTCTGGTGGCGCCTAAGGTTGTGAGCCATGGCCAGCGGATGCGATCGCCGTGGCAGTGGGGAAACTTCGGAGGGCTGCATGGACTGCAGCAGTGATGGCGGTCGGCAGCTGGGCCAGAGCGGCAGAAACAGCCACGAGGGTGGCCTGGACTTCTTGCAAGACCGCGATGAAATCAGCAGCTGCAGCAGGTGGAGCAGGCCCGTCTTCAGAGCGTCGCAGAGGCTGGACAGCAGGGGCAGGAGGAGGCGTCGTCCGGCCCTGGAGGACGTCGGCGTAACCAAGGTCCGCCCGAGCAGCAAGCAGGCGCCGCTGGGCGGGTTGCCGCGGAGGAGTAGCAGGTGGAGCAGGCGGTGGCGCAGCTCGGCGCCGCTGCTGTTGGCCATCGGAGCGGGACGTCGGCCGCAAGGGAGGTAGTCCACGCTGGCGGCGGCTGGCTGCCTTGTGGACAGCGCAACCGCGGTAACTCGCAGGATGAGCCCGCTTGCACAGGGCACAGGTGGCTGGTTCGTCCCGGGACCGGGTACACTGCTGGCTGAGGTGACCCTCGCCACACTTGACACATCGGGGCCTCATGCGACAGAGGCGGGAAGTGTGGCCCGGCTCCTGGCAATTGTAGCATTGGACGAGGCCCTTCCGTGCGCGTAACTTCTCGACAGTCACCGAGAGGTCATAAAACCGGGTGACTTGGTAGATTTGCCTGTTATCAGGCGTATCAGGCAACACGATCTCCATCAAAGGGATGGGGCGCTGGGTACCAGGCATCTTCATCCGGGTGACTGCAGTAGGCGCGAATCCCATGGTGATGAGGCCGTCTTTAAAGGCGTCCGCCTTCATCTTCAACGGTATGCCTCGCATGGCAACCTTGAGAACTTTGGGTCGTACGGTGGGGAAGGTGTAGTTAGGGATCCCACGTGCACCAACCATATCCATAACAGCCACGTAATCTTCAGTAGTGGCGACTGTCAGCTTCAGACGGTCTTCGCCGCAGTGTTTGGCGGTAAAAGCGTTCTTGAGGTTGGCTTGGAGCCAGTCCCGAAGCGTCAGATAATCGTCAGGGTAGTCGATAACAATCGGCGGCAGCTTAGGGCCGGAGCGATGCGTAGCATCGTCGGCGGTCGCCGGTGGAGGCTCGTCGGGATCTTCAGAGTCGGCGCCATCCTGTAGGGCGTCGTACTGATTGGCAGTAGGCACAGGGACAACGGGCGTGCGCTGTCGTGGAGCCGCCCTCTTCTTAGGTGGTGGTTTCTTGAATCCAGCGTCACTCGTACCAGAAGTGTGTGGGTCGTCACTGGCGGACGTGACAGCCGATCGCTTGCGCTGAAGCACCCTCTGCGGGGCGCCGGCAGCGCAGTCCTCACGGGGAGGGTCGGTAGAGTAGTCCATCTCATCGTCCTGGTCGCGCGTAGTCGTCATATACTCTTGGTCCTCCTGGGGTTGCCGGGTCGTCATAAGTGGAGCGTCCGATGGGGCCGCCGACGGCGCAGGCGCCGCCGGACGGCGATCAGACAGCTCCGGCGCGGCGGCGGCAGCTGCCGCGACCGCGCGCGCGTCACAAACGTCTTGCTCGCTCGCCATCTCGAACACGAGTCCTGCGTGCCGGCGCAGCAGGGGTGGGGGTGCTTTATGGGCTCGGGTGCGGCGGCCGGTTGCGCGCGCGCCCCATTGGTCGGCGGCCGCAACAGGGCGAGCTGGTAAAGGTGCGGCGGCGGCTGGCGGCGGGTGCCACTGTGTGGGGAGACGCTGACTAGAGCGGAGCGCTTGCTACTGGTGTTGCTGCTGCCGTACGTTCGTTCGAGATGCCGCCCAAGACTAGCGGGAAGGCCGCCAAGAAGGCTGGCAAGGCGCAGAAGAACATTTCGAAGGGCGACAAGAAGAAGAAGCGCAAGAGGAAGGAGAGCTATGCCATCTACATCTACAAGGTGCTGAAGCAGGTGCACCCTGACACGGGCATCTCGTCGAAGGCGATGAGCATCATGAACAGCTTCGTGAACGACATTTTCGAGCGCATTGCGGCCGAGGCTTCTCGCCTGGCGCACTACAACAAGCGCTCGACCATCACGTCCCGCGAGATCCAGACCGCTGTGCGGCTGTTGCTGCCTGGCGAGCTGGCCAAGCACGCCGTGAGCGAGGGCACGAAGGCGGTGACCAAGTACACGAGCTCCAAGTAAGGAGGTGGCTCTGGAATGGAAGGATGGAGAAGGCTCCTCCGTTGCGAGAGCGGCAAAACGGCCCTTTTCAGGGCCACCAACTTGCCTTTTGCGGGAAGGGCGGAATTGTTGTTGTTGTTTGTGTGGACGGCTGTGATGTATGTGTGCATTTTGATTGTGGGCGCGTCAAAGCGTGTTGCGGGGTACGGCCACGAGGTTGGTCGCCGTGGCGTGGAATGGTGGCACGCCTCGTTGGAGTGGTTTTGACCCATTGGTGTTGGGGTGTGTGTGTGTGTGTTACCTGTCTGCGAGGGGGGACAGTGCGATCGGCGACTTTTGTGTCGCCGTAACGACGGCCGTTTGCGGGTTTGTTTTTTTGCACATCATACATGGCGAGGGTGAAATGTGAAATGTTTTTGTTTGGTTGTTTTTGCCGCCCACTATTCCCTTTGCCGTACGCCGAGTTTGACAATGGTGCGACGCAACTGCAGCGTGGAGGTGTGTGAGTGACGTTGAAATGAACGTGCCATTAAGACGCATTGTTGTTGTATTGTACTGTACGTGTACGGCGACACGCACGATGATGTACCATTCGACTCTGATTTTTGATAGCCGTGTCTGACTGATTGCGTACGACGCACGCACACCGATGTCGTCATTCAAGATGCACGCGTGTCCAGTGCAGTACAGTAAGCGCGACGCTAGACGACGACGACGGCGGCGGCGGTCGTTTGTTTGGCGAATGTCTGTACACGTGTTTGTCTGTGTCCATCCGGTATGTATGTATTTGTTTGTTTGAAAGTGTTTTGTGTGTCGGTGACGTGGTCCGATCCGTCGCCCCCTGAGTAACTGTCGATCGGCGCGATAGACCGGCGTCACGCAACTGAACCGAAGTCTTGGGCACACCCGTCATACTGTTGTACACCGTCGCGCTGAGAACGGTAACGAAAGGTTGACTTTGATCGGTCGAATGTCTGGGCAGAACGTGAGGAATGAGGCAAGAGTGCAAGGAGGAAAGGACAGAGGGGGGGCAAAAGAGAGAGGAAGGGAAAAAGGGGAGAAACGCATTCGTAGAGCAACGGAACGTTCCCGCGTCGGAGGCGTATTGGAGCCGCACTGAAATGCGTTTAACGGCGGCGCGGCTGCAAGTGTCTGCCGTGGTGAACGTTACCTTTGACGGCTGCATTGGGCTTTTGCCTTTGCTTTTGCTTTTGCTTTTGCTTTTGCTTTCGCTTTCGCTTTCCCGGATGTACGTAACGTTTGTTGATATGGTTCTGAGGAAGAGTGTATGACAGTGCCGTGCCGTCCATGTTCGTGTGCCCTCCCATTGTGTGTATGCTATTGTCTGTGTACTTGAATGATGTATGTAGGTGTTGGTGGACATGTTGTACCAGTGGGGGGAAATGGATCGTCGATAGTTGCCGTCACGGTCGAGATGACGCACCCTCCGTACAGAAAGGTGTCGAGAAAGTGTGTGTGTGTGTGTGTGTGCGTCCGTGAATTGGCAGTGTTTGGAGGTGGGCGTGCCCTGCATGTGGCCCGGAAGGCTGTTCGTTTGGCGGTAGTGTTGTGTGGACAGGGGAGGGGCATGCGTAACGCTGCTGGCATGGCATTTCGGGAGATGGGAGGGGGCAAACGAGGAGCGGCGGCCAAAGACGGGACGGGGAGGGGCGCGGTGTGGGTGGCTTGCGCCTGTGCTCGGCGTTGTGGTTTGTGCAAAAGAGGAGGAGAAAAACAATGAGTTGCCAGGGAGGGGAGCGGTGTTGTGTTGTGGTTGTCGTGGTGTAGCCGCAGACGCGGCTGTCAGTGAACGTGGCGAGACGGACGGATATGCGCGGAGGGGCGGGGGCGGCGCATTTCGCCGGTGCCGTGCCGTGCCTGAAAGCCGCGTGGTCGCTGTGTTGTTGGTGGCGTGGGGGCGAGGAGAGTACCGTACGGGTGTGCTTGTGCGCCGGAAATGGCACACTGCGCCTGCCCGTCTTGGAGGCTGATGGCTGTGGTGTGGAAATGGGGCGCGGTGATGTTGAAGCAGTTGAAGAACAGAAAAGAAACCAAGAAAACGGAAGGCGTGATGCGGCGGTGGTGGTGAGAGCGGGAAAAACAAAACAACAAAAAAAAAAAAAAACAACAAAAAAAAAAAGAAGGAAAAACAACAAGAAACAAAAAAGAACACAAAACGTCTATCAATATTAAAATGTAAATGGAAATGGAAATGGACCCAGGTATAACCTCCCTGCACAAATAGCAGAGAGTCCGATGATAATAAAAATGTGCCAGAAGAATGTTAACGTCCCTACAAAACAAACCCAACGATAAGATTAATGAAAGAATGAACCGTATGTAACATTGCAACAGACATAATGAAACGTGATAAATTGTATAAGGGCAGCAGCGTTGACCTTTGGCCCTGTATTCAGAATAAAAAGAGCCAAAGATCGTTACCCCAATGAAAAAGACACTGAAACACGTATGTAATGTAACATAGCAGCGATGGCGAGACATTGTAGCATCTGTGACCAGAGAGTTTGCGCTGGACCGCGCGAGTGTTGCGAGCGGTTCTCAGTCAGTCAGTCAGTCAGTCAGTCGTTGCGAGTCTGTAGCTCTGTCTAGTTGAGGGCTGTACTCTGTCAGTAGTCGTCGCGTGCAGTACGCTAATAGTCGTCATGCAGAGCGGTCGGTCAGTAGTAGCAGCCGAGTGCGGTTGTGTGATGTAGGCGGTCGGCAACACTGGTCAAGATGGTGAATAAGGTATACTGTCAATTAATATAATCATTAGATAATGAAGAATTTTATTTATTGTAATTATTCTCCAACAAGTTCCCCAATAATAATTTCTATTTCAAAAGCATTTTTCAAACATTTAATTTTTTTATTGAACTAAAGAGTTCGTTGCACTTCACATTTCATTCCACTTCTTTGAAGAAAAATGTCACTAAAATCACAAAAAAAAGAGAATATTATTATTTGCAATGCAGTTCCTCCAAGCGCTGCGCAACAACAAGAGCAGAAATGTGACATCCATTTATTCTGAGGTAAGACTTTAAATTCTGATTGTTTTGCACAGGGCCAAAGACCGATATTTCGGTTTAATTGAAGTTTCCTGTCGCTGAACGGACTTTAAATGTTGTGAAGAATTTATATTTGAGTCAGATTGCGAATTTCACATTTTTGTTGCCATTTTCAATACCTCTCATTGTGGGCGAGGTTACAATTAGCGCAATGTCCATTAGCGTCCGTAAATAACATTGTCCATTAGTTTAAAATTTGCGGGGAGGTTACAACACACACAAAAAACAAAAAAAAAAAAAAAAAAAAAAAATTGCATTTATATCCGCCCCTCAATTGTAGATACCCCTTACACAGCTGTGTGCAATGAATGAGTGCTGGCTGGTAATTAATTGCACTCCTTGGAGGGAAATGCCATAGGAAGTAGTCTTTAAAAAGTGAATGTTTTTCGTTAAAAGACAAGAGTTACTTTAGAAAAAAGTAATAGTGGGGCTTTTGTTTGTTGTTGAACAAAATAAGTACAATGAACATACGTTATCAGATTTGCGCAATGCAGCTTCACACTACCTTTTGATTATAACACAATATACTATACATCGTCCCGAACCGTGACCAGAGTCGCGAGACGAGCAGAGCACGCCGCCGACGCCCGCTCAGTACAACCGTCCACCCGCTACTACTGTCGACCGACTACTACCTCTCCCGACTCGCGCTACAATATATATAACAACTGTTCCTGGCGACCCGGTGCGTGCCACTACTGTCGTCTGGCGCGGTCCAAGCGCCGACTAGCAACGATAAATAACTCTCTGGTCAGACAGAGATGCTGTCATGCCTCGCCATCGCTCTGGTAATGAATACGTAGGTGTTGCAGCGTGCGTACCACCGGAACACGCAGTGGCGGAGCCAAAGACTGTGTTGTCGAGGTCGAGTGCGAGCGGGAAGAGAGGCAGCGCCGGCACGGAGATGCAAGCGAGCGCGAGACGCACGGGGGCTGCGGCGTGGCGCGTTTGCGGTCGGCGCCTTTGGTGGCAACGGCCGGGACAAGCAGCGGTGTATGGTGTGGTGCGGGGCGGACAGGGGCGGCGCGACGACGGCATGGGGGCGAAAACGGGACGGGGGACGGCGGATGTTGAGAGGCGTCACGCGCGGACAGGACACAGACACAGAGAGACACACAGATTGGAAAGGGAGGGTGCGCGGTAGTAGTTGGGAATGTGCGTACCGTGCGGGATGGGAGTGGGCGAGGAACACGGTCGTGGCCCCTGTTTTGGGTGCGTGTGGTGACGTCGGTGTGTTGTGGGAAGGGAAGGTGCTGTGGCGGCGGCGCGTAATGGGCGTAGGCCGAAAAGAGAAAGGAACGTGGGCAGTGTGTTGGCAAGCGTCGGTTCGACTGCGACGTTGATGGGCAGGGCAGGGCAAGGTTAATGGTGGTAGGAGTAGGCTTGTGGGCGCAAAAAATCTGCCGCTGCAGGCGGTGCCGTAACCGCCATGGCTGGAAGGAGAGAGGGCCAAAGAAAGAAAGAAAGAAGAAAACAAAAAAAACAAAAAAAAGGAGGGGGGGGGCGAAAGTGGAGAGGCGGTGGTGTGAGAAGGGCGGGGGCGGAAGGAAGGCAGGAAGGACAAGAGGCGAGGCGACGGCTTGCTTTGTGTACCGGTCGGTCTCTGGCTATGCTTCGTTTTCTGCAGCAGGGTCGGTGCGCGGCGTGGCTCGCGGCAGTGGGAACGCCTGGCGGCTGGACGGCCAGCAATGCGGTTGGATGGGCGGCCACAGCACCGCACCTGTGCCCGAGGAGGAGACGCTGGCGGCGGGCCCTGAGGTGAGGCCGGCTCGGCTGGGGCTGTGGATGTGTAGGTGTGCGCCGCTGCTGCAACAACGAGTAAAAACGCGAGAAGAAGGGGTGGCGGTAGAGAGGGAGAAAAAAAAAAAAAAAGGTCGTTGTTGTGTTGATGCGCAGGCAGACGCGTACAGAGAGACGAGCCCGGTCTGCAGCAGGGTGTGGCCGTGCCGAGTGCAGAGCAGCGGCGGCCCGGTTCGGTTCGGTTCGGCCCGGCCCGGCGGGCCGCGCTGTTGTCGCGGACGTGAGCGCCCCCTGGCGGGTGGCCGGAGGCGGCGCGGCGTGTTGGACGTGTGGCTGGTGGCAGTGCACAATTTGCGAGTGGCTGGCGGTGTGGTGTGGCGGTTGGCGCGTCGGGCGGCGGAGAGAGAGAGGGAGGAGAGGTATGTGTTGCGGGCGCCCTTTGCTGCGCTGCGTCGTTGCGTGTGCCGTACAGGGCGGGCGCTTGTCGACTGTGTGGGCGGTGTGGCGAATTGGCGTGAAACGGCTGCCGAGAGGTGTGTGGTAGCGAGCCGGTCGGTGTCAGTGCGAAGGGGAATGTGCGTGCGTTTGGCGGTTTCGGTGTGCTTTTTGCGGCGTGAGAGTGGGAATTAGTGGGGCCGGCTGTTGTGTTGGTTCCTTGTGTCTTGTGTCGCGTAGCTTGATGGCAACGTGGAAGGACGCCGGTTTCGTTTCGAGCCTTGCGTGTGGTTGTCGACGTTGACTGGTTGGCGTGTGCCGATGCACGTGCATGTGTGGGTCGCGAGTGCGTTTTTGGCTGGCTGTGTGTGTGTGTGTGTGTGTGTGTGTGTGTGTGTTTTGGGGGGGAAGGGGGAGGCGGTGGTGGAAGTGCAGTCGTTGCCACGGGCGTCGTCGGGTGGGGCTGGGGCTGTGCGTCGTGGCGGAAAGGTGGTAGGTTGCGGGAAGCGAGCCCGTCGTTGACGGTGTCGCGTGAGTTGTGAATCGAGTGGGGCGCGGGGCGCGGGACAGGAGCAGCGTGCCGCTGCGTCGTGGTCGTCAGCAGAGGCTGTGCGTGTGCTTGTCCTTTTTGTGGGCGGTTCGTGCGAGGCGTTTTTGTTTTGTGTTGCCCTAGTTGTTAGTTTATTTTGTTTGTGTTTGTTATTTTGAGACGACGACTGGTTGGTGGCGTGCGCGCGAAGTGGCGGTGTGCGCTTCCCGTGTCGTTTGTGTTGTTTTGTTTTTGTGTGTTTTTTTTGTGTTTTGCACTGGGCCCCGGGTGGGTGGGTGGGTGGGTGCGTGTGTGTCGATTGCCGGCT